>NC_079231.1:510000-535000 GCF_029633865.1 Lampris incognitus | reverse complement strand
AGTGTGGCACCCAAAAATCTTGGTGTTATGTTTGATCCCAGCCTTTCCTTTGATAAGCACATTAAAGAAATCACCAAGACTGCCTTTTTTCACTTACGTAACATGGCTAAAATTCGGTCTTTTCTCTCCATGGCTGACGCAGAGACTCTAATACATGCATTTGTTTCATCCAGACTTGATTACCGTAATGTTCTGTTCTCAGGTCTGCCACATTCTAGTACTAAAAGTCTTCAGATGGTTCAGAATGCTGCTGCTAGAATCCTAACTACAACTAGGAAATTTGACCATATTACATCAATTCTTGCCTCCCTTCATTGGCTTCCTATTCATGTTAGATCAGAATACAAGGTGCTTCTGCTGACTTATACAATCCTAAATGGTCTTGCCCCATCTTACTTGTCTGATCTCCCTAAACCTTACATGCCATCTCGAGCTCTTCGTTCTCAAAATACAGGGCTCCTGTGTGTACCCAAAGTCAAAAAGAAGTCGGCTGGTGGCAGGGCCTTTTCCTATCGGGCTCCATTGTTGTGGAATAACCTGCCTGCTGCCATCAGACAATCAGAGTTTGTTGAGTCTTTAAATCCAAACTTAAAACTCATCTTTTTGCCTTAGTTTACAATTAGTTGCCTTTAAGTTGTGTGCTTCGCAACCTGTACTGGATGGCGGGTTGGTTTTCTGTCTCAATGAATTTACCAACCACTGTTCTGCCGACGAGATTATCGAATATAGATTATGACTAGTTGATGACTTAATTGATTATGACTAATGACTATTGCAAACTTTTCTCTTCTCTCACGTCTTTTCTCTCTCTCTGAATGATGTCTTCTCCTTTCTCTTTTTCTGTGTGTGAGTGGTGTCGTGTGAGTCTCTCTTGTGTGCACGTACAGTCGGTTCTCCTCCCAGGTCTCCGGGTGATGGTGGTTTCCACTTGGATGCTGGTTGCCATTCCCCTCGTCACAATTTCTTTTTGTAAATTCATATACACTGCTCAAAAAAATAAAGGGAACACATAAGCAATGCAATGTAGCTCCAAGTCAATCACACTTTTGAGATATCAACCTGTCCAGTTAGGAAGCAACACTGATTTGTGAATCAATTTCACCTGTTGGTAAATTGTCTAATTTCCACCAGGTGGAAATTAGACAATTTGCAAGACAACCCCTATAAAAGGAATGGATTTGCAGGTGGTGGCCACAGACCATTTGCCTGTCCTCATCTTTTCTGGCCGATCTTTGGTTAGTTTTTCATTTTGCTAGTGCCCTCACCACTAGAGGTGGCATGAGGCGGTATCTGCAACCTACAGAAGTTGCTCAGGTAGTGCAGCTCATCCAGGATGGCACATCAATGCGTGCTGTGGCAAGAAGATTTGATGTGTCTCCCAGCACAGTGTCCAGAGCATGGAGGAGGTACCAGGAGACAGGCCAGTACACCAGGAGACGTGGAGGGGGTCGCAGGAGGACAACAACCCCGCAGCAGGACCGCTATCTGGTCCTTTGTGCAAGGAGGAACAGGAGGAGCACTGCCGGAGCCCTACAAAACGACCTTCAACAGGCCACTAATGTGCAGGTTTCCGCTCAAACAGTGAGAAACAGAATGCATGAGGATGGTATGAGGGCCCGACGTCCACAATTGGGGCCTGTGCTCACAGCCCAACACCGTGCAGCCCGATTGACCTTTGCCAGAGAACATCTTGGTTGGCAGATTCGCCATTGGCGCCCTGTGCTCTTCACAGATGAGAGCAGGTTCACACTGAACACATGTGACAGACGTGAGAGAGTCTGGAGACGCTGTGGAGAACGTTCTGCTGCCTGCAACATCCTCCAGCATGACCGGTTTGGCGGTGGGTCAGTGATGGTCTGGGGAGGCATATCCTTGGAGGGCCGCACAGACCTCTACGTGCTAGCCAGAGGTACCATGACTGCCATTAGGTACCGGGATGAGATCCTCAGACCCATTGTCAGACCATATGCTGGTGCAGTGGGCCCTGGGTTCCTGCTCATGCATGACAATGCTCGTCCTCATGTGGCCAGTGTGTGTCAGCAGTTCCTGTATGTCGACGGCATTGATGCTATGGACCGGCCTGCACGTTCCCCAGACCTGAATCCAATCGAGCACCTCTGGAACATCATGTCTCGTACCATCCGCCAATGCGATGTCGCACCACAGACTGTCCAGGAGTTGACCGATGCCCTGATCCAGGTCTGGGAGGAGATCCCTCAGGAGACCATCCGTCGTCTCATCAGGAGCATGCCCAGACGTTGTAGGGAGTGCATACAGGCACGTGGAGGCCACACACACTACTGAGCCTCATTTTGAATCGTCTTGAAGAATTTCCACAGAAGTTGGATCAGCCTATGTTCTCATTTTCCACTTTGATTTTGAGTATGATTCTGAATCCAGACCTTAATGGGCTAATGATTTTGATTTCCATTGATCATTCTTAGGTTATTTTGCTCTAAACACATTCCTCTGTCTAATAAATAAAGATTTTCAGCTGAAATATTTCATTCATCGAGGTCTATATTGTGTTTTTAGGTGTTCCCTTTATTTTTTTGAGCATTGTATATATCTACACATATGTTTTTTTTTTTTTACATGTTGATGCTGGTCGCGTGGCTTGGGTCCTTGACTGTTCCGATGGCTTCTGGACACTACTTGGCATCCTGTGTATCATGTTCTTCATACATTTTTATAAGTCCATTATAATTCTGTTACCCTTTCTCAATGCTGTATTGTGTAAATTGTGTAAACACAACATCTACTGCACGTTGTGCATCTTGGGAGAGAGATCCCTCCTCTGTTGCTCTCCCTGAGGTTTCTTCCTATTTTTTCTCCCTGTTAAAGGTTTTTTTTAGGGAGTTGTTCCTTATCCGATGAGAGGGTCTAAGGACAGGATGTTGTGTTGCTGTTGAGCCCCCTGAGGCAAATTTGTAATTTGTGATATTGGGCTATACAAATAAAACTGATTTGATGTATGTATGTATGTATGTATGTATGTATGTATGTATGTATGTATGTATGTATGTATGTATGTATGTATGTATGTATGTATTCATGTATTCATGTATTCATGTATTCATGTAGTTAGTATGTATGTATGTAGTCTGTCTGTCTGTCTGTCTGTCTGTCTGTCTGTCTGTCTGTCTGTAGTCAGTACTTATGTATGTATGTATGTATGTATGTATGTATGTATGTATGTATGTATGTAGTATGTATGTATGTATGTATGTATGTATGTATGTATGTATGTATGTATGTATGTAGTCAGTACTTATGTATGTATGTATGTATGTATGTATGTATGTATGTATGTATGTATGTATGTATGTATGTATGTATATGTGTGTATACACATGTATGTATGTATGTAGTCAGTATGTATGTAGTCAGTACTTATGTATGTAGTCAGTACTATGTATGTATGTATATATGTATGTATGTATGTATGTATGTATGTATGTATGTATGTATATGTGTGTATACACATGTGTGTGTATGTATGTATGTATGTATGTATGTATGTATGTATGTATGTATGTAGTCAGTACTTATGTATGTATGTATGTATGTATGTATGTATGTATGTATGTATGTATGTGTGTGTGTGTATGTATGTGTGTATGTATGTATGCATGTATGTATTTATATTTATATTTATGTAGTCAGTCTGGATCCCGCGGCGAGAACCTGTGTGATGCTGCAAACAGTTTTCACTGAGTAACCTCCCAAAAAATAAACATGAAGTAAATAGTAATAATAATATTAATATTGTAATAATAGATATAGTAGTAGTAATAATAATAACGTAATAAATATAGTAATAATAACAATAATAGCTCCATAACTGTTTAGCGAAATTGTTATTATGATAAACGCACAACAAAACAACCAATCATTGAATTTTAAACGTTCAACATCTTCACATCCCCCCGCCCCAGCGCGCCGGCGGCGGCGGCGGCGGGGCGCTGGGGCGGCGGGGCGCTGGGGCGGCCTGCTCTCCGTGTGCGTGTGTGTGTGCGCGCGCGCAGAGCGTGCGGCGGCAGAAGGCTCATTGTGTGCCGGAGAGGAGGAGGAGGAGGAGGAGCAGAGAGGAGGAGGAGGAGGGGCGGAGAGAGCCACGGAGGAGACAGACGGAGGGAGAACTCTCCCCTTTCTTCTTGTCTGGGGGAGGAGAGGAAGAGGAGGGGGTTAACTAGCTGGACCTCTCGTTCTGTCAGTCAGACACACTGACACGGACACGCGCTACACACGCGTCTCTTCTTCATCATCATCATCGTCGTCGTCGTCGTCATCATCATCATCATCACGCCCCGAAGCAGCGGGTTTTTCTCGCTCGTGTCGGTGCTGTGGGCGGGGCTCCGGTGTTAGCGGATGAGACGCGAGGACAATAGAGAGGATGAGAGGATGGAGGCTCATGCAGCACACATCATGGCCCCCACGGTAGACACGCCACGGCTCCGTCTATCTCCCGCGACCGCCGTCTGACTCCCGGTCCCGTCTATCTCCTGCGACCGCCGTCTGACTCCCGGTCCCGTCTGACTCCCGGTCCCGTCCGTCTGGAAGAAAGAAGACACGTTTGTTCACCACAGAACCCGTCCACGCCGACTGCTGCAGCGTCCTCTCTCTCTCTCTCTCTCTCTCTCTCTCTCTCTCTCTCTCTCTCTCTCTCTCTCTCTCTCTCTCTCTCTCTGTGTGTGTGGGTGTGTGTGTTGGTGTGAGAGGGGTGTGTGTGAGAGGGGTGTGTGTCTGTGTGTGTCGGTGTGAGAGGGGTGTGTGTCGGTGTGTGTGTGTGTGTCGGTGTGAGAGGGTGTGTGTGTCTGTGTGTGTCGGTGTGAGAGGGGTGTGTGTCGGTGCGAGAGGGTGTGTGTGTATGTCGGTGTGAGAGGGTGTGTGTGTCTGTGTGTGTCGGTGTGAGAGGGGTGTGTTGGTGTGAGAGGGGTGTGTGTGTGTGTGTCGATACGAGAGGGTGTGTGTGTGTGTGTGTGTGTGTCGGTGTGAGGGGGTGTGTGCTGGGATTAGGTGGCGTGAATGTGTATGTGATTTGACGGCCGACCACATGTATTTGGTGTTACGTGTGTATGGACTGCATGTGAGTGTGTACACAATAGGCCGTGTTTGAGCAGGTGTGTGTGTGTGTGTGTGTGTGTGTGTGTGTGTGTGTGTGTGTGTTCATTATGGGGAACGCAGAAAGCATGGAGAGCCAGCTGGCGGTGATCCGGGCACGAGCAGCGCCAGTTAAACTGCCCATGCCGGACCCAGCTGAACTGGAGGAGAGATTCTCCATAGCTCTGGTAAGAACCCCCCCTCTCTCTCCCACTGCATGCTGGGAGTTTTGGTGGTGGAGAGCATGGTGAGTTTGGTGGAGGAGAGCATGGTGAGTTTGGTGGAGAATCTGTGACTTTTTCTCAATTTTCCCTCTTTTTTTTCCTACTGTGTTTATTGTATGATTATTGTGTAGTTGTGGTTGTTTTTACTGTAGTTTGTTGTGTGTGTTTGGTCATTGTTTCTGGCAGACGGTGGGTCGTGCTTCATGCCGGGCATGGTGTCCCTTGAGACGCCGTCCCTGTCTTTGAGGCACGGAGTGAGGATAGCACCGCAGCCCAGTACCACGGTGCAGCTGGTGCTGGTGGCGGCCCAGTACCACGGTGCAGCTGGTGCTGTTGGTAGCCCAGTACCACGGTGCAGCAGGTGCTGTTGGTGGCCCAGTACCACGGTGCAGCAGGTGCTGTTGGTGGCCCAGTACCACGGTGCAGCAGGTGCTGTTGGTGGCCCAGTACCACGGTGCAGCAGGTGCTGTTGGTAGCCCAGTACCATGGTGCAGCAGGTGCTGGTGGTGGCTCAGTACCACGGTGCAGCAGGTGCTGTTGGTGGCCCAGTACCACGGTGCAGCAGGTGCTGTTGGTGGCCCAGTACCACGGTGCAGCAGGTGCTGTTGGTGGCCCAGGACCACGGTGCAGCAGGTGCTGGTGGTGGCTCAGTACCACGGTGCAGCAGGTGCTGTTGGTGGCCCAGTACCACGGTGCAGCAGGTGCTGTTGGTGGCCCAGTACCACGGTGCAGCAGGTGCTGTTGGTGGCCCAGTACCACGGTGCAGCAGGTGCTGGTGGTGGCTCAGTACCACGGTGCAGCAGGTGCTGTTGGTGGCCCAGTACCACGGTGCAGCAGGTGCTGTTGGTGGCCCAGTACCACGGTGCAGCAGGTGCTGTTGGTGGCCCAGTACCACGGTGCAGCAGGTGCTGTTGGTGGCCCAGTACCACGGTGCAGCAGGTGCTGTTGGTAGCCCAGTACCACGGTGCAGCAGGTGCTGGTGGTGGCTCAGTACCACGGTGCAGCAGGTGCTGTTGGTAGCCCAGTACCACGGTGCAGCAGGTGCTGTTGGTAGCCCAGTACCACGGTGCAGCAGGTGCTGTTGGTAGCCCAATACCACGGTGCAGCAGGTGCTGTTGGTAGCCCAATACCACGGTGCAGCAGGTGCTGTTGGTAGCCCAGTACCACGGTGCAGCAGGTGCTGGTGGCGGTAGGAGAACAGGTGGGGCATGGAAACATCTCATTTGCTTCACAAATGAATAAAGCGGTGGTTGTATTTTTGAAGGAACAGGGTTTGGTCTACCAACTGATAGAACTCGGCTTACTGGTAAACAATGAGTTTATACTCATTTCCCCGCTGGCGGTGCCCTCCACCCGGATCACCGTGTCCGGAATCCCTCCTTTTATTTCCAACGAGGCACTGGGCAAGAACTGAGGCAGTTCGGGAACCTTGCGAATGGGTTCTGGATGGTGAATCTGGGGTGTGATGACACCAGACTGAAGCATGTTCAGTCTCTGAGGAGACACGTGTTCATGTATTTGGACTCTCCGACCCAAACACTGTACGTCTCTTTCTGTGTTAAGCACGAGGAGGGTTTCTGCATGGTGTATGCTGGCTCCGGGACTACGAAGTGTTTTGAGTGTGCAGATGTGGGTCACAAGCGGATTGTTCGTCCACATAGACAGCACGCAGCAGGGTCTGCTGTGGCTGATGTGTGTGACAACGGGGAGGGGAGCAGTGGGCAATGGGCTGATGTGCTTGACGGCGGTGAGCAGCGGGCAGTGGGCCGATGTGCCTGATGGTGGCGAGCAACAGACCGCTGCGGACGAGGTAGCTGACGGTGGTGAGCAGCGGGCCGATGTGGCTGACGGTGGCGAGCATCGGGCCGCTGCGTCTGACAATGGGGAGGGAGGCAGCGGGCGGCAGATGCTACCCGAGGCCGCTCCCCCTGTGGAGAGTGAGGCTAGTGGCTCCATGGTTGGGGCCGCCGGTGCGTGGAGCTCTGTGTCTACAGATAATTTAGAAGGGGGGGTGGAGGCTGACCCTGTGGTCAGGACAGTGCAGAGGGAAGACGACATGGGGAGGCTGGAGCAGGTTTCAGTACAGGGGGCAGTGAAGCTGCAGATTGAAATGAACGGTGGGGCAGAGGAGCAGGTGGTGAAGCCTGCTGGTTGGTGTGACAATGTGACTGGTATGGAGTGTGAAGCTGAATCTGATGGTGTTTCTGTAGCGGACAGTGGATCTCAGAGTGTAAACTTCTACTCACTGGAGGAGATTAACAGTTTTTTAGATGAGACATATGGTAAATCAGTTAATGTCAAGGATTATTTTCCTGATGCTGACAAATTCATTCGGTCAGTTGCTACACTGCGGCAGGATGTTGAGTTGGTCAGTTGCTACACTTCGGCAGGATGTGGGGTTGCTCAGTTGCTACACTGCGGCAGGATGTTGGGTTGGTCAGTTACTACACTGTGGCAGGATGTGGGGTTGCTCAGTTGCTACACTGCGGCAGGATGTTGGGTTGCTCAGTTGCTACACTGCGGCAGGATGTGGGGTTGCTCAGTTGCTACACTGCGGCAGGATGTTGGGTTGGTCAGTTGCTACACTGTGGCAGGATGTTGGGTTGGTCAGTTGCTACACTGTGGCAGGATGTGGGGTTGGTCAGTTGCTACACTGCAGCAGGATGTGGGGTTGCTCAGTTGCTACACTGCGGCAGGATGTTGGGTTGCTCAGTTGCTACACTGCGGCAGGATGTGGGGTTGGTCAGTTGCTACACTGCGGCAGGATGTTGGGTTGCTCAGTTGCTACACTGTGGCAGGATGTGGGGTTGGTCAGTTGCTACACTATGGCAGGATGTGGGGTTGGTCAGTTGCTACACTGTGGCAGGATGTGGGGTTGGTCAGTTGCTACACTGCGGCAGGATGTGGGGTTGGTCAGTTGCTACACTGCGGCAGGATGTTGGGTTGCTCAGTTGCTACACTGTGGCAGGATGTGGGGTTGGTCAGTTGCTACACTGTGGCAGGATGTGGGGTTGGTCAGTTGCTACATTGTGGCAGGATGTGGGGTTGGTCAGTTGCTACACTGTGGCAGGATGTGGGGTTGGTCAGTTGCTACACTGTGGCAGGATGTGGGGTTGGTCAGTTGCTACACTGCGGCAGGATGTTGGGTTGCTCAGTTGCTACACTGCGGCAGGATGTGGGGTTGGTCAGTTGCTACACTGCGGCAGGATGTTGGGTTGGTCAGTTGCTACACTGTGGCAGGATGTGGGGTTGGTCAGTTGCTACACTGCGGCAGGATGTTGGGTTGCTCAGTTGCTACACTGTGGCAGGATGTTGGGTTGGTCAGTTGCTACACTGTGGCAGGATGTTGGGTTGCTCAGTTGCTACACTGCGGCAGGATGTTGGGTTGCTCAGTTGCTACACTGCGGCAGGATGTTGGGTTGGTCAGTTGCTACACTGCGGCAGGATGTGGGGTTGGTCAGTTGCTACACTGCGGCAGGATGTGGGGTTGGTCAGTTGCTACACTGTGGCAGGATGTGGGGTTGGTCAGTTACTACACTGCGGCAGGATGTGGGGTTGGTCAGTTGCTACATTGTGGCAGGATGTGGGGTTGGTCAGTTGCTACATTGTGGCAGGATGTGGGGTTGGTCAGTTGCTACACTGCGGCAGGATGTGGGGTTGGTCAGTTGCTACACTGCGGCAGGATGTTGGGTTGCTCAGTTGCTACACTGCGGCAGGATGTGGGGTTGGTCAGTTGCTACACTGCGGCAGGATGTTGGGTTGCTCAGTTGCTACACTGTGGCAGGATGTGGGGTTGGTCAGTTGCTACACTATGGCAGGATGTGGGGTTGGTCAGTTGCTACACTGTGGCAGGATGTGGGGTTGGTCAGTTGCTACACTGCGGCAGGATGTTGGGTTGCTCAGTTGCTACACTGCAGCAGGATGTTGGGTTGGTCAGTTGCTACACTGCGGCAGGATGTGGGGTTGGTCAGTTGCTACACTGCGGCAGGATGTGGGGTTGGTCAGTTGCTACCCTGTGGCAGGATGTGGGGTTGGTCAGTTGCTACACTGTGGCAGGATGTGGGGTTGGTCAGTTGCTACATTGTGGCAGGATGTGGGGTTGGTCAGTTGCTACACTGCGGCAGGATGTGGGGTTGGTCAGTTGCTACATTGTGGCAGGATGTGGGGTTGGTCAGTTGCTACACTGTGGCAGGATGTGGGGTTGGATGTACTGGATAGCAAGAAACGTTACCATCTCAAGAAACATGTTACTGATCTAAAGGAGAGATCTGAAGGTGCCTATGGCAGACACGGTGAAGAAGATGAAACTCTCAGTTTAGATGTACCATGACCATACAGCTTGCTGTTTCTTCTCAGCTGTCCTCTTCTGTCTGGTTTCTTACTGGTCTGTCTTTCTTCTCCTCCTATGCAGGGTTTCAGGGTGGCTTCATTAAACATGAATGGGGGTAGAGATGCTCAGAAAAGAGCCTCAGTAACAGAAGTAATCACACAGAAAGGACTGGATGTGGTTTTTCTACAGGAAACACACAGTGACAGCATGAATGAAATGGACTGGGGCTTACTGTGGGCAGGGAAACGTGTCCTTTAGTCCATGGGCCAGAGGCCAAAATTTCACTATTTCGTCCATCTCAGGGTGGCAAAACTTTATTGTGATTTTTGAAAAGGTACATGTCTGTAGATGAGATTTTGGTATGATAGCCCTTCCTAAGTGGTAGCCGAGTCACAGTTATCAGCTCATGAAGTTAATAACCCTAATCATAAATTCAGGTTTTCGACACTAGTGTATATCTGGTTAAAGCTCATGTAAGGACATTTGCCAATGTTTAATAATATAGTGTTTGGTATCATTTTAAAGGGGACCTTTTAGGCTTTAATTTAAGACCAATGCTGTATTTGTCTGACAAACACAGAGGTCACGTGACCTCTTTAAACCATAAATGACACACATTTTCCCACAATTATTGCCTAAACGATATATTTTCTTTTAACCCTGTGACATCAAGGGACATCAGCGGCACAAAACTCAACAACTGGAATACTCAAGGGGCTCTAAGGATTTAGGAAATTTATAATATACCCATACTTTTTCTTTGTGAGAGGTGATTTTGAGCCTTAAATTAGAAGTCACCAGCCCAGGCCCATTCACCTCCATTATTTGGACCAACATATTTCAATAGGATAATTCTTCCCAAGGAGTAGCTTAGTCATAGCTATCACCTTTCAATGACACCATTCGTGATTCAAAGAAGGAAATAAGAAAAAAAAAAGAACTATACATTTGTTACACATCATCTTCATCATCATCATCATCATCATCATCATAGTCGACCAGTTTCACATCAACCTCTACGTCCTCCTCCTCCTCCTCTCTCTGATTGGTGCAGGTTTGTAGCTTGGACATTTCTGTGCACTGCAGTCTGTGGGCAAGGCAGAGCAGTCAGGAAGCTTGCAGGTCCGTACACACTTGCAGGCCATAAGTTCCAGGACAGTCAGTGGTGCTGGGGGTCCTCGCATCCATTCTAACATCAGCATACCTGTAAGAATTAGTGGAAAATATTTCTAATCCATTTCAGCAAGGAAGTTGAATGTTGAGAAATTACCTATACATATTATTTTAGCATTATAGCAGGATGAACAGTGTACTTCCTCCTTGCAAGAACTGTTTACAGATGCATATCCAGCGTGCCAATTACCAGGAAGCAGTGTGGAGGCGCTGCCTGGAAGGACAACCAGACATACCAGAGCCAAAAGGACATGGATGGACAACTGATGACCAAGGTATACTTATAATAATTCACTACATACATGCTGGACTCCACTTCACCCCTTTTGCTGCAGAACAGCAAGTAACGCAGATCATTGACATCACATATGCTAGATGATGGTGCGCACAACCTGCAGACAAATGATTCCATATTGCTGTACAATTCGTCTGATACATCCCAGGATGTTCCCAGGGTTTTGAAGGACTCTTGCAATGTCCTGTTTCCTTTGATCAGTTTGAAAGCACAAAGTTTACCACGTCCTGCAAATGCACTTACACTATCACAACCTGTGAAGGCATGCACACCTACAAGAGCATCACATAGGTCATCCCCAAAGAGCTGAGCAAGGTTGCTGTTGTTGATGTACCTTGTCCGATTCTGAGTGCCACACTTCAGATACAGGGGGCAGTTTATCTTCTTACAGTATCGAAGACAACGGATCATGACATCTGTATCCTCGCTCACAATAACTGTGGTTTGATAGCCATTCTTACTGGCATGATTTGCATGTAAGAGCATGCGGGGATACGTCTCCTCATGGGAAGATTTCAGGTCTTCAACAACATTCGAGTCTGTTTTGCCAAGACAATAGCATGTCTCTCCACAGGTTGCAAATAGCTGCTTGTCCTCCTTAAGCCTTTGAAGGTTTTCTGGTTGCTTCCACTGGTCCACGATGAACGTTATCAGTGCTGTTTTGCTGTCTGGATTACTTAAGAGTTTTCTCCACTGCACAACCTTTTGTCCCGGGGCAATGTTTTTCCATTGAGTGCTACTTGCTGAACCACGATTGCATCTCTCAGCATTCTTGATCGATGTTTTCCTGTATACATCAAACACCACATCTATCCGCTTACTGTGTCCTCCTTCATGCAGCACTAGGTTCAGCACAGATCCAGCAATCTCTCCAAAGGTTTTGCCATCACCTTTAATTTTCTGAACAAGGCTCATTCCATCAACGATGCATGCAGAATGTTCTCCAATTTCTTCTACTGCTGATCCTGATTTCTCCAACTGTCTTGCAAGAGCAGCCTTGTTAGTTTTCCGCAGTGAGCCATCTGGATTTGAAAGTGCCCAAGGTAGTGGACCAAGAGGATGAGCCAGGACATCTTTAATGTGAAGATCTCTACTTTGTGAAACAATGATCATATGTCCAAAGAGATTTCTATCTGCTTTCAAGACCACCTCCTTGTTTTTTGCCAGCTTTCCTCTACTTTTAGTGATGCTTGCAAATGACTCCCAGTTCTGTTTTTTCATTGTGTCATGGAACCTGGCTGTTGGTGAACCTTTTTCCAAACGCTCTCTTCTGAACTTTTGATATGCTTCCTCTCCAGTCTGGTGAGCTTGCAGCAGATCACGGGCTATGTCGGATGACACAGTGATTCCTGTGGAAAGACTGATTATATCAGATTGATCTGCACCTAGAGGGTTTACCCAGCTTTTCTCCATAAGTTCTACAAAGGCATTAACATCTGCCCGGTCCTTCTCTATCCTTGTCTTCTGTAGATCGTGATGATTTACACTTTCTGTAGGATCATTGCCTGTCATGTTCCTGAGTTGCCTTAGATACTGACTTATGTTTTCTGAAGTGAGATAGTATCTGGTCACTGCTCCAGCTTTTAAGCTGAAACCTTTGGTCCCTCCTGCAGTCTGAGTATCCTTGTTTACAGTCTCTTCAATTGTCTGGTCTACTGGAATTTTTCCAAAGGGATTGTTCCTTCCCAGCTGGACAGAAAAACCACCCTCTACAAAGTGTGCATGAACACCGGGATAATCAAACCTCCAGGCAAGACATTTGAGCATAGTAGAATGGTAGATATCTGGCATAGTTCAGTTTATCATAGGCAAAGCACCATGGAATGATGGCCCTGATTGCTGCGAGATGCATCATCCACTTTCCCTCTCTTGATGCTCGAATAAGACTCAGCATAATCTCAACCATGTCCACATAAGACATCCAGAAGGCTGAGAGGGGGCCATTGTCTTCTCGAAGGTAGTTGAGGAACTCATTGAAACGTGTCAGGATAAGCTGACATGAATCTCGCTCAAGGGTGTTCTCAAATCTGGGCTGTGATACTTCATCACACATGTTCTCGATTGCTTGCAGAGTTTCTGCCAAGTGAATGAGATCTTCAGGATGATTCTCTTCTAACCATGGATGAAAACCTTTCAATGCTAGTCTCAACAGAGCCTCATAGAGCAGTTTGTGGAGCCGTACAGCTCGGTTATACCTGTGACCATCAATAACCCCTGTGATTGAACCATCGGCTATCCCTCCTGCCTCTATGCAAAGGTCTCTTAGACCAGCATCTGCAAAACGTTTTCCAATCGTTGCCATGAAAATGCGGGTGGTATGAAAGACCCCCATTCTAAGGATGATGTTCTTGAACTGTTCCGGGTGTTTCCAGGTGATTTCAGCAGCTTTGGCATACAGTGCCTGGTCAAAAACAACAACAATGTTGTGTAGCTGCAGAGACTTCATGATGCTTATCGACTGGTGAAGAACCCCATTAACTGTTGATAGCTGTGTGGCAGGAGCGTTGATTGTGGGCAAATAGCCGATGCTATCTTCTTGTACACTTGTATTGCTGTGGGTGAGGATGTTGAACCCAGTCCAGCTACAAACATCTTTGTTGGCTTGACGAGCCATCAGCCACATGTGATTTCTGTCCGCTGCATCCTGTAGGATAGCGGCATGATCAGCATCAACTGTATGTACAGCTGGAGGATTGGCACGCTTTCCTGCATTGTAAATGGGAAGCCGTATCTCTTTGTAGTTTTAGCTTTCCTTCCAGTTTGTCTAAACACCTCCCACTAACTTAAGGCTCACAATCACCTCTCACAAAGAAAAAGTATGGGTATATTATAAATTTCCTAAATCCTTAGAGCCCCTTGAGTATTCCAGTTGTTGAGTTTTGTGCCGCTGATGTCCCTTGATGTCACAGGGTTAAAAGAAAATATATCGTTTAGGCAATAATTGTGGGAAAATGTGTGTTATTTATGGTTTAAAGAGGTCACGTGACCTCTGTGTTTGTCAGACAAATACGGCATTGGTCTTAAATTAAAGCCTAAAAGGTCCCCTTTAAAATGATACCAAACACTGTATTATTAAACATTGGCAAATGTCTTTACATGAGCTTTAACCAGATATACACTAGTGTCGAAAAACTTAATTTATGATTAGGGGTTATTGACTTCATGAACTGATAACTGTGACTCAGCTACCACTTAGGAAGGGCTATCATACCAAAATGTCATCTACAGACATGTACCTTTTCAAAAATCACAATAAAGTTTTGCCACCTTGAGATGCACCAAAAAATGGTCTGGCCTATGGACTACTTAGCCATGGGACAATTTTAGTGCAGGAGTTGCCATTTTATTTTCTCCTGCCTTAAATGTGAACATCTTGTCCATCACGGAGATTATGAAGGGCAAGGTCTTTATGGTGACAGCGGAAATAGGGGAGTTTAAGTTTATTTTTATTAATGTTTAGCACCAAACAATGGCTCTGAGCGCGGAGGGCTCTTTAAGATGTTGCAGGACAAATTGGGTGGCATTAATCCGGGAGGGTCTATTGTATTGGGTGGAGACTGGAATTGCTGCACTGACTTTACCTTAGATAGGACTGGAGAGGAGCCACACCTTCAGTCATCCTCTCTTTGTCCCATGTCTTAAAGACATCTGATTTGGTTGATGTGTGGAGGATGAAACACCCTTCAGTCAGACAGTACACTTGGGTCAGAATGTCAGATGGCAGAGTTAGTGCAGCTAGACTGGACAGGTTTTATGTGTCTAGCTCCTTTACAGCTCCAGTTGTTAATTGTCAGAGCCACCCGGTTGCTTTTACGGATCATCCTGTAGTTTTAATGGAGCTGATCTTATCTCCCACCAGAAAACCCAACTTCTTTTGGCGTTTTAACGTTAAATTACTACATGATCACAATTTTTGTGAAAACTTTCAATTGTTTTGGGATTGTTGGCGATCTAAGAAAGACGATTTTCTTTCTCTAACTCAATGGTGGGAGGTAGGAAAGGCCCAAATCAGGGTTTTGTTTTTTTTTGCGAGCAATACACATATAATTCCACAGCCAACATGAAGAGAGCTGTACAGGAGTTAGAAGACGAGGTAAGAGACCTGAGAGATGTTTCCACCTCACAGCCTGATCAGCAGCATAATAATCTCTTACACTGTAGAAGACAGCAGCTGAACTCCTTCCTGCGAGAGAGAGCCAAAGGAGCTTTAGTCTGAGCACGCTTCACCAGACTCCAAGACATGGATGCACCAACTGCTTTCTTCTTTAATTTAGAGAAGTCACTGGTTAAAAAAAAATGGTTTGTCTTCGTCTCCCTGATGGAAAGGTGACCATGGATTCTGCTGAGATGAGGAAGCATGCAGTGGACTTCTACACAGGCTTGTTCAGGGCAGAGCGCTGTGATTTGGACTCTGCTGCGGACCTTTTACAGGGTCTTCCCCAGCTGAGTCCAGAAGAACAGCATACATTGAGCATGGACATAACGCTAGATGAACTGACTGCTGTGGTGTCTCAGATGGTGTCGGACAAGGCTCCAGGAATAGACGACTTACCGTCCGACTTTTTTTTAAACACTTCTGGAGTGTTCTGGGACAGGATCTTCTGCACATTTTTAGTGTGCTTTAAAAAAAGGGACACTTCCTGCTTCTTGCAGGCATGCAGTTCTCTCTCTGCTGCCTAAGAGGGGAGATTTAACCCTTTTGGAAAACTGGAGACCAGTAGCTCTTTTGTGTGCAGACTATGAAATCCTCTCCAAAGTTTTGTCTAACAGACTGAATTTGTTTATCAAACTATTGATTGGTGCGGATCAATCCTACTGTGTTCCAGACAGGTCTATGATAGATCATTTGTTTTTGATGAGAGATGTGTTTGATGTATGTAAACTATATGATATAAATGTTGGTATTTTATTTATTGACCAAGAGAAGGCTTTTGATCGTGTAGCTCGCAATTTTCTTTTCTCTACCGCGCAGGCCTTTGGTGTTGGGGAGGGGTTCCTGTCCTGGATAAAGCTGTTGTATAGTGGTGCGTGTTGTGTAGTGAAGGTGGGGGGAGGGTTGAGGTGTCCTGTGCCAGTTAGGAGAGGGATCAGGCAGGGCTGCCCCATCTCAGGCCAGCTCTACAGCATTTTCATCGAGCCTCTCCTATGTAGGTTGAGGAGCAGGCTGAGGAGTCTCTCTCTGCCAGAGCTAGCTCAACACCCTTCGGTTGTTGTATCAGCATACGCTGATGATGTCAATGTGTTTGTCCAGGGAGAGGGAGATGTCCAGGAATTAAAAGAAAGCCTGAATTTACATGAAAAGGCTTCTTCAGCCAATGTCAACTGGAGAAAAGGTGAGGCTTGTTTGGTGGGTCAGTGGGACTTGGGGAGTACTCCTAGTCTTCCTGGGAATGTAAGTTGGGGGGAAAGAGGTATTAACTTTCTAGGAGTATATATGGGAAGTGAGGACTTTCAGAGGCAGAACTGGGAGGGAGTGCTGGAGAAGGTGGAAACCAGGTTGTCTAAATGGAATGGGATGCTACCCCAGCTGTCCTACAGGGGAAGAGCTCTGATAGTTAATAACCTCGTCTTTCTGGCACAGACTCATTGTTTTGGTGCCACTGCCAGGCCTTGCAGAAGAGATGCAGAAGCCCTTGGTGATTTTTTTCTGGTCTGGTCAGCACTGGCTGAGAGCATCGGTCCTGTATCTCCCTGTGGCAGAGGGAGGACAAGGACTTATAGACATTCGGTCCAGAACTGCGACCTTCAGACTACAGACAGCGCAGAGGCTGCTGTATGGCTGTAGTCACTGCTGGTTGGCTCCTGCTCAGCTGCTTCTTCAGAAAGCTGGTCAGCGTGGGTTGGATAAACAGAATTTTTACTGAGATCATCAGAAGGTGAACTAACCGGATTCACATCTTTTTACAACTCGGTGGTTGAAGCTTGGCAGATGCTGAAGGTCACACGAAATCCTGAACCTAGACCCGGAATTTGGCATTTTGAGGAGCTGCTGTTTCACAATGACTTCCTTATGAATACCACCTTCTCCTCTGCTATGGTACGGACTAAGTTTGTTGAGGCTGGCAGTGAAAGAGATAAAACAGCTGGTGACAACAACACCTGTGTTGTGCTACTATGACAGTAGCAAAGGCCGTCACTATGCAGAGTGATTCAAGCCAGCATGGCCTGGGCTGCTGCCAGATGCAGGAGGGTCACCCTGTCGCATTCACTTCGAGGGTCCTCACACCAACAGAGCAGAATTATGCACAAATCGAAAAGGAGTGCCTCAGCATTGTGTTTGCATGTCAGCGTTTTCACCATTATCTGTATGGACGTGACAGCATTACAGCAGAGACCAATCACCATATTCAGCAAGCCCCTTCTGAGTGACCCAAAGCGTCTGCAGAGCATGCTGCTGGCTCTGCAGAGCTACAACCTCAGATTGGTGTATAAGCCAGGGCCAGAGATGCATGTGAGTGATACCCTCAGCAGGGCCACTGTGTCAAACACACGTGCAGGGTCCATGCACAACGAGCATGCTGTCTATAGTTTAGAGACAGAGTAGCTGGATGTGGAGCTCATCCACTCGGCTGACTACCTCAAAGTCACAGACCGGCAACTCGTACAGATCCGGCAGCACACTGACAATGATGAGCAACTCCAGGCTGTGAAATCTGTGACTCTGTGCAACTGGCCTGAACACAGAGATGAAACTCCACTGGTGGCAAGGGAATATTGGGCATTTAAAGAGGAGCTCAGTATTCAAAATCGCGTACTATTCAAAGGTGAAAGAGTCATCATTCCCAGATCACTCCACCCCGAAATGTTAGCACGAGTGCACTCTTGTCACGTAGGGGCCTAGTCCTTTTACAGGCAAACATGTGACACACTGTACTGGCCGGGGATGCGGGGGGAAATCAAGGAAATGGCAAATGCACTGTCTGCAACGAATACGCCGTTGAGTAGCAGAGGGAGACAATGATGTCGCACGATCTGCCAACACACCTCTGGCAGATTGTAAGCCAAGACCTCTTCCAGGATGGTGGAAAACATTTCCTCCTGTTAGTCGACCATTATTCTGATTTCTGGGAAACAGACCTTCTTCAAGACCTCTCAGCTGAGACGACAATAAAACGATGCAGGGCTCAGTTTGCTTGCTATGGTCAGCCTGACTGGGTCATATCTGATAATGGGCCCCAGTTCTCATGCCACCAATTCCAGCGGTTTGCTGCAGACTGGAAGTTTGAGCACATCACCTCCTCACCATGCCATCCCAAAGCTAATTGTAAGGCTGAGACTGCTGTGAAGATAGCCTAGAACTTATGCTTGAAAGTTCTCCGTGAGAGCAATAATGACTGGAAGACAATCCCTCAGCGGCGTAATGCACCAACAGAGGGTATGGACAGCAGTCCAGCCCAGCGCCTGATGTTGAGGCGTTTGAAGACTGCGCTGCCTGTGGCCTACAGGCTACTGGAGCCATGTGTGGTGACCGAGGTACTGGACCAGCTGTATCACAGAAGACAGGTCTCCAAAGTGATTTTTGACAAATCAGTAAGGGATCTACCTGAACTCATGGTGGGCAAAGCAGTTTGGATGAAGCTGCTACCAGGAGACCAAACAAGCATTTGGAGATGCGGATTCTGTGTGCAGAAGGTTGTTCCATGGTCCTGCCTGGTAGAAGTGGAGGGATCATTGTACTGCTGAAATAGAGTTGACCTGTGGGTGGCAGAGCCAGCACTGCTGCAGAACCCAGGAAAAGAAAGAAAGCATGCCACAGGCCCACGCCCCTGAAGAGACTAGGGAAAAAAAAGAAGAAATGAAGGGACTGGCCCAAACAATCCCGCCCTCCATCCCCATGTGCCATGCAAGCCCGAGGCGCTGGGCGAAAAGCCGAGTGGTCACAGAGTATGCACTGCTCTGCCCCCCAATACCCCGCTCAGGCATTCTGATGTTTTGCCTGCCCATTCTCCTGCATATACCCCGGCAAGGCTCTTTACGCAGTTGCTCTCTAGACGGCTGTCCGGGGCACCTGTGAGGCTTAATTTGTAGTTGGGTCGGACTGTTATACCAATATTGTTGATGTTGTTTAAAAAAACAAAAGGGGGTGCAAGTTTGTTGAATACTGACAACAGTATAATAATAATTTTTGAAATAATGTTGTCAGTATAATAACAATTTTTGAGATTGATTTGTAATAGTCACTGTGATGGACAGGTTGACGGACGAGATCAGGCAGGAGTCTCTGTGGACTATGATGTTTGTGGATGACATTGTGATCTGTAGCGAGAGTAGGGTGCAGCAGGTTGAGAAGAGCCTGGAGAGGTGGAGGTATGCACTGGAGAGAAGAGGAATGAAAGTCAGCAGGAGCAAGACGGAATACCTATGTGTGAATGAGAGGGAGGACAGTGGAATGGTGAGGATGCAAGGAGTGGAGATGACGAAGGCGTATGAGTTTAAATACTTGGGGTCAACTGTCCAAAGTAATGGGGAGTGCAGAAGAGAGGTGAAAAAGAGAGTGCAGGCAGGGTGGAGTGGGTGGAGAAGTGTCAGGAGAGATTTGCGACAGAAGGGTACCAGCAAGAGTTAAAGGGAAGGTTTACAAGATGGTAGTGAGACCAGCTATGTTGTATGGTTTGGAGACAGTGGCACTGATGAGAAGACAGGAGGTGGAGCTGGAGGTGGCAGAGATGAAGATGATAAGATTTTCACTGGGAGTGATGAAGAAGGACAGGATTAGGAACGAGTATATTAGAGGGACAGCTCAGGTTGGACGGTTTGGAGACAAAACAAGAGAGACAAGATTGAGATGGTTTGGACATGTGTGGAGGAGAGATGCTGGGTATATTGGGAGAAGGATGCCGAATATGGAGCTGCCAGGGAAGAGGAGAAGAGGAAGGTCAAAGAGGAGGTTTATGGATGTGGTGAGGGAGGACATGCAGGTGGCTGGTATGACAGAGGAAGATGCAGAGGACAGGAAGAAATTGAAATGGATGAGCTGCTGTGGCGCCCCCTAACGGCAGCAGCCGAAAGTAGTAGTAGTCGTAGTAGTAGTAGTAGTAGTAGTAGTAGTAGTAGTCGTAGTAGTAGATCCAACAGTTGACAGAAACTCAGACGAGCCTCATCCACCGTCAGCTTCATTTCTGTTCAGTGTGGTCACAGAAAATGACCTCACGGATGTTTGCAGGAAACTTAATCTAGCAGTTAGGCAGTACACATGGGTGAAAGCTGTCGAGGGTATTTTGGGGGCAGCCAGGTTGGATAGGAGTTACCTAAATCAAACATATTACAACAGATTAATCAAGTCCACAATATCACCAGGATGTTGTGTTGCTATAAAGCCTCTTGAGGCAAATTTTTCATTTGTGATATAGGGCTATACAAATAAAATTGACTTGACCTGTCTGATTTTCAGATCACCCTTTATTGTGGCAGATTTTTCCTCACACGTTAAATTTCGACACTGTTATACTGGCACTTCGATGTATGGTTAACACATGATGAACCTTTCTGTCAGTTCTTCTCTGACTTCTGGAGTCAATGGAGGCTGAGGAAGAAAGATTTTGAAAACTGAGCTCAGTGGTGGGATATAGGAAAAACACAAATTGGGATTTTATGTCAGCAATACAAAAAAACACATTCACTGTAGAGAAGATCTGCTTTGAAGAATTAGAGAAAGAAATTAAGATATTCGAAGATGAAGTGATTATTGGAAATGATGGCAATAGCAGGACCTGGGAGAGTAGGAGGAAGACTTTAGGTAGGTTTTTACATGAGAAAGCAGAGGGTATTTAATCAGAACTCGAATCTCTACCATCAAAGATATAAATGCCCCAACTTCTTTTTTTTCTTTAAGCTTGAAAGAAAAAATAGAAGAAAAAAAGATGTGCTGATGCATCTCAAGCTTCCAAATGGGGCAATAACAACTGATCCATCAGACATGAGGAAGCTGGCCATAGATTTCTACCGTGGCCTGTTCAGTGTGGAGAACTGTGACTTTGGCTGTGTGGAGGAGATACCGGCGAGACTGCCTCAGCTAGGTGAAACACAGGTAGCCTGGCTGGAGTCCCCCATCTCCTTTGATGAGATGTCTGCAGTGGTTCAACAGCTTCGCTGTGGCAAAGCCCCTAAAGTTGATGGACTACCGTTGGAGTTTTACAAGACGTTCTGGACTCTAATTGGATAAGACTTACATCAAGTATTTAAAGATTGTTTGGATTCTGGGACTTTACCTTTGAGTTGTAGAAGGGTTGTCCTAACATTGTTACCCAAAAAGGGAGATCTTGGCTTACTGAAAAACCAGAGACCAGTTTCATTGTTATGTATGGACTATAAAATAATTGCAAAATTTCTTTCAAATAAACTCAAACAGCATATGGATACTGTTGTACATTATAGCCAGACGTACTGTGTTCCTGACTGTACAATCAAGAGTAATCTGTTTTTGGTACGGGACATTATTGATATATCTAAGCTCCGGGAGCTGGACACTGGCCTTCTTTCTATAGATCAAGAGAAGGCTTTTGAAAGGGTTGATCATTGTTATTTGTTCAAAACACTTGCAGGTTTTGGTTTTCGGGAAGAATGTATTTCATGGATCAACTTGCTATATTCTGGAGCCAGTGTTGTGTTAAAGGTAGGCGGTGGACTCAGCCTACCTGTCTCTGTTCAGAGAAATGTAAGACAGGGTTGTCCCTTATCTGGAATGCTGCATTCTTTGGTCATCGAGCCTCTTTTCAGTCAGGGTCTCTCAGGGCTAACCTTTTCAGAGACCGTCACTAATTTGGTTACTTTATCACAGTTTTCATAATGAGTCAAAATGATGTTGGAATTCTCAAGCAGAAATAGGCCTTATATGAACGACCTTCTTCCGCAAAAGTCAATTGGTCAAAATCTGAGAGTTTATTACTGGGGGAGTGGAACAATAAAGAGAAGCTAACATTACCAGCTGGGCCGCAGTGGAACACAGAAGGGATGAAATGCTAAGGTTTCTTTCTGGGCAGTGACCGCATTCTGAGCAAAAACTGGGAGGGCTGGGGGCGTCCGGGTAACGTAGCGGTTGCCTACCAACACGCGGGGCCGATTCGAATCCCCGTGTTACCTCCGGCTTGGTCGGGTGTCCCTACAGACACAACTGGCTGTGTCTGTGGGTAGGAAGCTGGGTATGGGTATGTGTCCTGGTCGCTCCACTAGCACCTCCTCTGGTCAGTTGGGGCACCTGTTTGGGAGGGAGGGAGGGGGAAGTGGGGGGAATAGCTTGGTTGTCCAACGTGCTACGTCCCCCTGGGGAAACGTCTCACTGTCAGGTGAAAAGAAGCGGCTGGCGACTCCACATGTATCGGAGGAAGCATGTGGTAGTCTGCAGCCCTCCCCAGATCGGCAGAGGGGGTGGAGCAGCGACCGGGACGGCTCGGAAGAGTCAGAGCCCTAGAAAGAGAGAGTTACGTCAACTCCGTAGACGTCAATGGGCCAATTATTTAACAGCAATGGCGGATCACGGGAGCCCGGATAGTTCCGAACGGCGCGACCCGCCGGGGCAACAGGGTTTCCATGGTGAAGGTATGTTTCTCGCATTAATCAAAGGTTAATTTACAGGTAAGCAGCTACAGTTGACATTTTAATGATGACCATTTTACAAGCACGCTTGAATCAAATTAACGATGTAATTTAAAGCGTGACAGCTCGTCAATTCCTACACATGCGCATAGAATGTGTCACGTTGGAATATATCTATATCTACATGTAAATGTAAAAATCTGAAAATATTGGTTCGTTATAGCAGAAATGGCGGCTAAGCAGTTCCTTTAAATGACCCGCCACGCTGCGTTTGGAACTATTCGGCGGCTACATGAACCACGTGACCCTGTCGCGTTCTGACCCCTCATTGACGTAACTCTCTCTTTCTAGGGCTCTGGGAAGAGTGGGGTAACTGGCCAAGTGCAACTGGGGAGAAAGGGGGGGGTCCGTGGTGGTGGTGTAGCGGTCTAAGCATCGGCTTTGTGTCGATACAGTTGCCCACTGGGGACCGGGGTTCGCGCCCCGGTCTCGTCAGATCCGACTATGGCCGGGCTCGGTGAAGCAGCAGCCATTGGCAGCGCCGTCTCCGGGAGGGGGGCGGAGTCGGCTTGTGTTCGTCACATGACTGCGTCTCTGGGTGTGTTTGGGGAAAAGCAGTGGTGGTTCGGCCTGGAGTCGCCTGGTCACGGAAGTGGCGAGGCGTCTCCTCCCAGACTGCCGGCCGGAGAGACGCAGTTGGCGAACGCATGCAGTACGAGGGTGGGGGTTTGAATTAAAATAAGGATCGATTGGCCACTAAATTGGGAGAAAAAAGGGAAAAATCAGAAATAAATTTGTAAAAGGGGGGGGACTGGGAGGGTTTAGTTGAAAAGCTCAGTGCCTAATTGTCTATGGACTTGGATCCAGCTTCAGCTGTCCTGGGAGAGTCTTTTTTCAGGGGGAGGGGGATTTTTTCCCCCTATTTCTCCCCAGTTGTATCTGGACAATTACCCCACTCTTCCATGCTTTCTTGGTCGCTGCTCCACCTCTGCCGATCCCAGGAGGGCTGTAGATTACCACGTGTCTCCTCCGATACGTGTGGAGTTGCCAGCCACTGCTTTCCACCTGACAGTGAGGAGTTCCTCCCGGGGGACGTAGCGCGTGGGAGGATCCCGCTATTCCCCCAGTTTCCCCCCTCCCCCCCTGAACAGGCGCCGCGACCAACTAGAGGAGGCGCTAGTGCAGTGACCAGGACACACACCCACACCCGGCTTCCCGCCCGCGGACACAGCCAGTTGTGAGGTCTCTGCAGCATCCGAAGTGCAGAAGCCCGTGTTGGTGGGCAGCGGAACAGACGACCACGCTAGCCAGACGCCCCTAGAGGAAGAGTCTTGATTGTTAATAAGTTAACTGCCTCGATGTTCTGACACCAGTTTACAGTTGTAGAACCTTCAGTCATGAATTTATGATAGATTTTACCTCTTCAAATTGTGCGCCAAACAGCTTAGGGAGGTAGTCTTGTCGGAGCTTATTTGCACGGGGTAAACCGCCCGCCTCTCTCCCGTTACGTGGCAGGTAGTCCCTCAGCTTCGGGTGGTCAGGCTTCTCCAGCGGTTAGGGTTAGGGTTAGCACTAGCAGGGTTAGGGTTAGGGTTAGCACTAGCAAGGTTAGGGTGAGGGTTAGGGTTAGCACTAGCAGGGTTAGGGTTACGGTTAGGGTTAGCAGGGTTAGGGTTAGGGTTAGGGTTAGCACTAGCAGTGCCTCGAAGAGCCCCATGGTCGCCAAATGTCCAGACTCGGCGCTCTCGGTTGGCTTCTTAAACATGGGTGAAATTGTTTTTTGCTTCTTGTTGGTTCCACCTTGTGCTTCTTTTTCGGCAGCCCTCCTTTTGTTGAGATGACTTTCACTTTCCGAGTGACGCTGAATCGTTGCTCGTCAACTGTGATCTAAGGGGTTATTACAACTCGTACCCGATAGTTTCCCGCCATCAGCGTGTAAAATGTGTTTTCCAAACTCCGCTACTCTGTCGCCTGCAGACGTGTTTTCTGAGGTTTTAGATTTCGACACCTTCAGCACGTTAGGGCCTAAGCCAACATGCTGACGACAGCTAACTCCAACTATGCTAGTAACAAAGTGGATCATTGCCACCACCCCGCATGCTCATTTAACCGATCTATGTCTTAGACACGTGAATGCTTTTATTCACGCATCCAAAATGTCAATCATGTCAGCACAGTATTTCCTCAAACTGGTTGCGCGCTTAAATTCTGCATTTCACTGCATTTCACGGCAAATGGTCAATTACACGGGAAGAGGCTGATTTCACGGCCGTGAATTTGGTAGGGCCCTACTCATAAGAGAAGCACAGAAGAGGCTGGTGAACTTCTTCTGGGGAGGCTTTC
>NC_079231.1:450000-505000 GCF_029633865.1 Lampris incognitus | reverse complement strand
GGTAGTCTGTCCTCCTGTCATGTGTAGTCTGTCCTCCTGTCAGGGGTAGTCTGTCCTCCTGTCATGTGTAGTCTGTCCTCCTGTCAGGGGTAGTCTGTCCTCCTGTCATGTGTAGTCTGTCCTCCTGTCAGGTGTAGTCTGTCCTCCTGTCAGGGGTAGTCTGTTCTCCTGTCATGTGTAGTCTGTCCTCCTGTCAGGTGTAGTCTGTCCTCCTGTCATGTGTAGTCTGTTCTCCTGTCATGTGTAGTCTGTTCTCCTGTCAGGGGTAGTCTGTCCTCCTGTCAGGTGTAGTCTGTTCTCCTGTCATGTGTAGTCTGTCTTCCTGTCAGGTGTAGTCTGTCCTCCTGTCATGTGTAGTCTCTCCTCCTGTCAGGGGTAGTCTGTCTTCCTGTCAGGTGTAATCTGTCCTCCTGTCAGGTGTAGTCTGTCCTCCTGTCAGGTGTAGTCTGTCCTCCTGTCATGTGTAGTCTGTCCTCCTGTCAGGGGTAGTCTGTCCTCCTGTCATGTGTAGTCTGTCCTCCTGTCAGGGGTAGTCTGTCCTCCTGTCATGTGTAGTCTGTCCTCCTGTCAGGGGTAGTCTGTCCTCCTGTCAGGTGTAGTCTGTCCTCCTGTCAGGGGTAGTCTGTCCTCCTGTCAGGTGTAGTCTGTCTTCTTGTTATGTGTAGTCTGTCCTACTGTCAGGTGTAGTCTGTCCTACAGTCAGGTCTCCATGGTGATGCTGGACATGTGGCTCAGGTCCTGGGCTGTTCAAATGGCGTCTGGACACTGCTTGGCATCCTCCTCATCATATTGTTCATATATTTTTACAATTCCATTATAATTGTGTTATCTTCTTTCAGTGTTGTATTATGTAAATTGTGTGAACACAACATCATGTCATGTTGTGCTGATAAATTATGTTATATGATAGATGATGTTAAACTAGGATATATGATCGATGATGATAAACTAGGATATATGATAGATGATGTTAAACTAGGATATATGATAGATGATGATAAACTAGGATATATGATAGATGATGTTAAACTATGATATATGATAGATGTTAAACTAGGATATATGATAGATGTTAAACTAGGATATATGATATATGATGTTAAACTAGGATATATGATAGAAGTTAAACTAGGATATATGATAGATGATGATAAACTAGGATATATGATAGATGTTAAACTAGGATATATGATAGATGATGATTAATTGTGATATATGATAGATGATGTTAAACTAGGATATATGATAGATGATGATTAATTATGATATATGATAGATGATGTTAAACTATGATATATGATAGATGATGTTAAACTAGGATATATGATAGATGATGATAAACTAGGATATATGATAGATGATGTTAAACTATGATATATGATAGATGTTAAACTAGGATATATGATAGATGTTAAACTAGGATATATGATAGATGTTAAACTAGGATATATGATATATGATGTTAAACTAGGATATATGATAGAAGTTAAACTAGGATATATGATAGATGATGATAAACTAGGATATATGATAGATGTTAAACTAGGATATATGATAGATGATGATTAATTGTGATATATGATAGATGATGTTAAACTAGGATATATGATAGATGATGATTAATTATGATATATGATAGATGATGTTAAACTATGATATATGATAGATGATGTTAAACTAGGATATATGATAGATGATGATAAACTATGATATATGATAGATGATGATTAATTATGATATATGATAGATGATGATAAACTATGATATATGATTGATGATGATTAATTATGATATATGATAGATGATGATAAACTAGGATATATGATAGATGATGTTAAACTAGGATATATGATAGATGATGATAAGCTAGGATATATGATAGATGATGATAAACTGATATATGATAGATGATGATTAATTATATATGATAGATGAAGATAAACTATGATACGTGATAGATGATGTTAAACTAGGATATATGATAGATGATGATTAATTATGATATATGATAGATGATGATAAACTATGATATGTGATAGATGATGATAATGTATGATATGTGATAGATGATGTTAAACTATGATAGACATGTTTGATATGTTGTAATAATGTTACTGACTGAATTTTCTCTGTGTAGAAGTTTAGAAGAAGAGTTCAGGAGTCCACCCAGACCCTGAGAGAGCTGGAGATCTCTCTACGTACCAACCACATCGGGTATCTATCTATCTATCTGTTTGTGTATCTGTTTGTATGCTATCTGTCTGTCTATCTGTCTATCTACTGTCTATCTGTCTGTCAGTATATCTATCTCTATCTATCTATCTATCTATCTATCTATCTATCTATCTATCTATCTATCTATCTATCTATCTATCTATCTATCTATCTATCTATATATTGATCTGTCTATCTATCTTTATCTATATATCGATCTGTCTATCTCTGTCTATTTATCTCTCTCTCTCTCTCTCTCTCTCTCTCTCTCTCTCTATATCTGTCTATCTATCTATCTATCTATCTATCTATCTATCTATCTATCTATCTATCTATCTATCTATCTATCTATCTATCTATCTATCTATCTATCTATCTATCTATCTATCTATCTATCAGTCCGACTGTCTGTCTGTCTGGTTGGTGGGTTGCTTTATCTGTGTGTGTGTCTATGATCATGTGTTGATGCTGGTGTGTTGCTGTGTGCAGGTGGGTGATCATGTGTTGATGCTGGTGTGTTGCTGTGTGCAGGTGGGTGAGGGAGTTTCTGAACGAGGAGAATCAGGGTTTGGACGTGTTGGTGGAATATCTCTCCTTCGCCCAGTATGCTGTCACGTAAGTCACCCAGTGTGAACGTGTTAATGGATTTGTGTGTTAGTGTGAGTGTGAGTGTTAGTGTGTATTTGTATGTGTGGCTATGTGGTATGTGTTGTAACCATTCGGCTAGTCAGTTAGTTTATTGGGAGAAGTGTTTGTGAATGTTCTCATTCATCCAGGTCATGGTTATCCAAGTCTAGTCAGAAAGGCACGAACTGAGGAAGCCTCTTGGATGAGAGGCGAAACGTCTTCACGGATATATACCAAGTCCAGTTGCACTTGATTCAACTCCTTTGGATATTGGGAGAAGTGTTTCATCACTCATCCACGTCTCCCCAACCTTATAAACAGCACAGTTGCATAACTCCCCAAACCAGTGATCTAATACACGTTTTATATGCAAATTGTTATGTCCATTAATTAGAATTTAAATGGCCATATGTACTATTCACAGAATATTTGCAAGACATTTTAATTCATTTCAGCAAGGATTGCCTTAAACCTGAGGTAACATGGAGATTCGAACCAGCGATCCCTGTATTGGTAGGCAACACAATAGACTGCTACGCTACCCGGACGCCTTAGGACTAGTTTCTGTCCAAAATATTATATTTGGTAACCATGTTTAGCTGCATCTCTTTGAATTATGTTCATAGGTAATTACTTTTCATTTGGACATACAACTGTCACCTGGTAACCCAGCATTACCTTGCACCCCAGTAAATCATCAAAATCCTTATTCATTATTATTATTATTATACAAATGTCCTTTAATTTCATGCCATAATACAACATAATAACCGGGCCCATTCCTTGGGCCTAGGGTTAGAATGAGGTAGAAGTCTATTTGATGGATAGTGCCTTTCTTAGGATATGAGATGTTGCAAGTAGTGCCATCTTCTGTAGTTCTTGTATTCTGATGTTACCCGGGATGCGTTAGGTGTATTTCTCCATCCCCTTTGTTTTACAAGTCCCAGGGCTCTTATCACTACTGGTATTGTTGTGGTTTTCATTCACCACATTCATTCAATATGGATTTCAAGGTCTTTATATTTGGACAGTTTTTCATTTACTTTTACTGAGGTGTTCCTTTCAGTCGGGATGGACATGTCGATGAGTAGGCAACGTTTTTCTTTTTTGTTCTTGATGATGATGTCTGGTCTGTTGGCTTTTATCTCATGGTCTGTCTGTATTGACATGTCCCATAAGATTGTGATGTGGTCTTTTTCTGTTACTGTTTGGGGCTCATGCTCGTACCATTTTTTTTTTCTTTTGTGTTGGTGTTGAATTCTTTGCAGATGTTCCAGTGCAGGTATGTGGCGGCCTTGTTGTGTCTTCGTAGGTATTCAGTTTTGGCCAGCTCAGGGCACCCTGCCACCATATGGTCAATGGTTTCCTGGAATTGACCACATATCCTGCACGCTGGGTCTGTGCCATCGTTGAGGATTTTGCTCAGTAGTAATTGGTCTTGATGGCCTGGTCTTGGGCAGCGATGATAAAGCCTTCTGTTTGGGATTTCAGCCCAGCTGTTTTGAGCCATTGGTTGGTCATATGTTGGTCTACATCTTTCTCAACTACTCTTTTTGGATATTGCCCGTGCATTTGTTTACCTTCCCATTTTTGTTTCATTTGTTCTTGGGCGTGACACTTTGCTTTTTGTTTGACTTTTCGGGCGTGGATGATTGGAGCTTCATTTTCAGGTTGCGGTGTTTCAGGGAGGTTGAGCTCTTTTGAACATTGGTTAGCTACGGAGTACTTTTTGTTTTGTTCTTCATGCTCTCCAGCAATCATGAGAAGGGGTCATTTTTGATGTTAGGTAAGTATCTAGGCCTATTGTTTTTTTGTAGGCAGTTTCCAGTTGGCTCAGACCCCTGCCACCCTCGTTTCTGGGGAGGTACAATCTATCCACATGTGATTATGGGTGGTGCATCCTCTCTAAAGTGAGTATTTTTCTTGTTTTTCTATCTAGTTTCCTGATCTCTTCTAGTTTCCAGTCGACGACGTTGAAGGTGTAAGTTACGACGGGTGTAGCCAGGGTGTTGATGGCTTCCATTCGGTTGGATGCATTGAGTTCAGGTTTTGTTACCATTCGTATTCTTCGGTAGTACTCCTTTCTGATCTTTTCTTTCATTTTGGCATGTTGTATCCCGTCCCCTTCATTCTCTCCCAGGTATTTGTATGTTCCTTCTTGTTCTAGTTCTTGGATGGTGGTGTCTTGGTCAATTTGGATGTTTTCGGTGGTGGTAAGTTTTCCTTTTTTGAATGTCGCTTTGGCACATTTGTCTAGTCCGAACTCCATTTTGATGTCATCACTGAAGCCTTTTACGATGGTCAACAGGCCAGTTTGTTCTTGGGCATTCTTGGCAAAGGTTTTCAGGTCATCTATGTAGACTAGATGGTTAATAGTGCATGAACCTGTAGTATAACCATAGCTGGTGTTGTTCAGGAGGGAGGATAGTGGAGTAAGAGCTATGCAAAAGAGGAGAGGAGAAAGAGAGTCGCCTTGAAATATGCTGCTATTGATGTTGATCTGCCTTGAATGTGGCGTCCCGTCTGTGTATTTTAGAACAAGGCTTGTTTTCCACTGGTCCATATTTGCTGTTAGGAACTGGATAAGGATTGGTGATATTTTGTAGATGTCAAGACATTAATGTATCCAGTCATGGGGTACAGAGTTGAACGCCTTCTTATAGTCTATCCAGGCTGTCGTCAGATTTTTTTTCCTCATTTTTACTTCCTTAATGATGGCCTTGTTTATTAAAAGCTGGTCTTTGCAGCCGTAGCTCCCTTTTCGACACCCTTTTTGTTCTATGGGAAGTAGGTTGTTTTCTTCCAGGTGTTTGTAAACTCTCCCGGTGATGATGGATGTTAAAATCTTGTAGGTTGTAGGGAGACATGTGATGGGACTATAGTTTTTAGGGTTTTTGGTGTCTTCTGTTTTGAAAAGTAGGTAGGTGGTACCAGTTGTGAGCCATTCAGGGCAGGTTTCTTGGTTGCTGATGCATCCGTTGTAGGCGTTTGTATGATCTTGGTATAAAGATGGTAAGTTCTTGATCCAGAAAATTTGCTATCCCGTCATTACTAGGGGCTTTCCAGTTGCTGGACTTCTGTATTGCTGTTTTTGTTTCTTCTAGGCTTAGTTGTGGCCATTCTTGTTGGTTGGTTTGGATGTTCTCTGTTTCTATTTGGCCGATCCATTCAGCATTTTTGTTGTAATTCTTTTGTTTTTCCCAGATTTCGTTCCAGAAGTTCTCTACTTCATCAATTTTAGGGGGTTCTTTGACCTCAACGGACCTTTTCCCTAGTTCTCTATAGAATTTCTTTGCGTTTTCTTTGTATGTTTTGTTCTGGTGAAAGGACTTTTGTCTCTTATCAAACCTTTTCACTCATTGGGCTTTTGCTTGTAGTTGTTTCAATTTTTCAATGGCTGTTAGTATTTGCTCTTTCTGTTTGATGTTGTGTTTTTAATCTCATTTAGTGTAGATACGTCTCCCCTAATTTTGCGTATTTCACTTTCAATTTTATTTTTCCATTTTGGTCAGTTATCTTTTCTTGGTCTGTTCTTCCTCTTTTGTTTGATGCCCCGTGATTCAGTGATGGCAGAGGCAGTTGCATAGACAAGGTGGATAATGTCTGTGAGGGACAGCACTTCTGGGAGTTGGTCTTTTATCTGGTTGGTGGCTTTGTTTGCTGTTTCTATGGCTGATTTTGAGTGCTGATCACTTTTTATCTTTGGAATTGGTGGTCTCTGGCCTATTGGGGTTTTGTTGGCTATTTTGTATTTTCTAAGGATGCTTTCTTTCATTGCACTCACTTTCTCATCTTGTTCATTGTTCGGTGGTTCTTGGTTACCTGTGTAGCGCTATCTATCCCTTTTAACTGTCAAGGACAACGCTCCTGAGTTCTCTATACAACTCAGGATCCAATAAACTATTGAAGTATGGTAACTTCGCTTTTTATGTGTTTAAAGTATGTTCTAAAGGCTCTAAATGTCTTACAGTGTCATCTGGTAACTCCAACTAAAAGGGTTGACTACCCCTTTAAGGCGCTTAAATATGGCATATGACCCCTTTAAGGCAATCTAACATGGTCTAGACACCTCAATGTGTCACCGAGTAACTTATATTAAAACGGTGGACTAGCCCTTTAAGGTTCTAAAATGTGGTGTATTAGCCCTTTAAGGTTATATACTATGGTCTACACATCTCTGGGTGTCACTAGGTTACTTCCAGTAAAAAGGTGGACTAGCCCTTTAAGGTTGTCTCAACATGTCACTTACCATAGCCTAGACACCACAGGAATAAACACACATGAATAATCCACACTCACACAGGTACATAGAATTATATATACAAATGTATTATGAGTAATAATTATTAGAATGAATGAAAGTAATAAGCCTCAATGGCTAACAAGCATCTGCATTCATATATACACAAATGAATCAGACCAACACATTAGCATACAGCTCAACAACCCTATAACTAAGCCGGCAATAAAAATAAAAGAAAGTCAACCCCCAGTTGCAGGCCTGTTTCTTTATCGGGTACGTTGGGACCCTAAACAGCCCTCTTTGCTCCCTTTGGAAGCCCGCACATCCGGCTTGTACTCACAATGAATGCTCCTCTTCGTCTCAGTGCAGCAGCGAACGTCAGGCCGGCAGCCATCCTAGCTAACTGGCTAGTTAGCCGTTAGCACCATCTCACGGTCGAACCGTGCGCTCGCCTCGGCAGCACAACACGGCAACAGACGACTCCTTCTGCATTCCTCAATGGTCGCATGAACCCACCACTACACTGTACTGATAACGTTACTTCGCTAAACTAGAAGACGGCCCGACTCACTGTGGGGAGAGCCCCTTACCGCATCCAGTCCATTCGCCCGTCTTGCTGTGCTAACACCGAACACCGACTGGCTAGCTCGCTCCGTAACGTCGCTGGGTCCACATATGGGACTGACGAGTAGTCAGTTTGTATCCCCAATCCACACAAACAGTTCCCGGGATGGGTCTCGGTCAGACACCCGCACACATCACTGTTCACTAAACTTCAATTACATTTCTCTCACCGCAAAATAGCATATAACAATTCGACATCAAACTGCTCCGTTGCTCACACCAGGGACGAGAGACCTCTTTCCCCCAGTCCAGTCTGCTCGTGCTGACGTTTTCCGCTGCCCTCTCAACCAATCACATTCAAGGTAAGGTATTCTCTCCACAGCCAACCAATCACAACAATGGTAAGTTTCAACACTAAAGTAAATGCATTTCACATTGGTAAACAACTGTTTTGCAGAACAATATCGACAATATAATATATTCATATTCAAAAGGTATACAAAATAACAAACATAGGCCAAACTCTTATCTAATAGTGAAATATAATATATCTAAGGCCTATAATTTAACCACAGGGTTACACCTGGCTTATCATTTCTCTCATTTTCGTGATTCTTATCTTCATTTTGTTCCTCTGGATCTGTGTTCGTATCCCTCTCATCAGGTTTTGCATTCTCATGTCTCTGCTTTACTCTTGCTTGGATGGCTTGCAGCTCCATTTCGGTTAGTCTTTTCTTATTGACGATATCACGGCAGACATTTGCAAGTTTGTTGGCGTCTAGATTCAGCCTATTTGTGGGGTTATTGGCACGCCAGATGCCATAGGTGCCTTGAATTACAGATGTTTTTGGTTTGAAGGAAGCAGTGTAGAACACTTCCATGACTTCTTTGTACTCTTCCGTAGACCATTTCTGTCAACTGGCTTTGGTGAGATTTTGAGATGGTGCAACATGAGGGCCTCTTTGAGGAATGTCTTCGGTGTGGTGATCCTCAGATCTTCCAGTGCAGGTATACTGCTGCCTTGTTGTGCTTGTATATATACTCGGTCTTTGCCAGTTCTGGGCAGCCTGAGACAATGGGGTCGATGGTTTTGTCGTACATTCCACAGATTCTGCATTTTGGGTCTGTTCCGTTTTTGATGACGCGATGGTGATAGGATCTGGTTGCCAGGCTCTGGTCTTGTGCAGCAATTATCAGGCCCTCCATCTCTGCTTTCAGTCCAGTGCTTCTCAGCCACTGGTGTGTCTTTTGTTGGTCAATGTCTGCGTCTTTCATTCTTTTTGAGTACTTCCCGTGCATTGCTTTCTCCTCCCAAGTTTTTTGCAGTTGCTGCTGGCGATGGTGTTTTGCTTTCTGCTTCACTCATTTGGCATAGATGGTAGTTGCCTCATTTTCTGTTGGTGGGGTTTCTGGGACATCAAGCTCTTCTTGAATTGTGCAGCTTCTTTATTGAAGGAGTAGATCTGATGTTTTACTATTCGGAGGGGTGGGTCATCTGTTTTTGTCAGGTATAAATCCAGCCCGATAGTGGTAGTCTTGAAGGTCACTTCGAGTTGGACTAGGACTTGTCCTCCTGAAGTGCTTGGTAGGTACAGCCTGTTGACATCTGCTTTCGGGTGGTGCATCTTCACCAGTGACGTGTGGTGAGGTTCGTGGCTGGTGAGGCACTGACTTTTTCAGAGTCAGATTTCCAAATATATGAACCCAATATAGTAGCTTCAATTCACCATTCACTTGGCAGCTTGCACATTGACTACTGCTTGTGTTTCATATCTCATCAGCATTCTTTACACACACATAATTAAGGTACATATTTGGACAAGGAGTGGCTCAGAGAAAGAGCGCATTTGCTCTGCACCGTGCGTGTTTTCCTAATTTGCCATCGTAATTCCACAATTAGTATTACTATTTTTTATATTGTGTAGTTTTTATCTGTTGTTGCTTTTTGTGTTTGCTGATCTTTGTACAGTGTCCTTGAGTGTCCAGAAAGGCGCTTATAAATAAAATTTATTATTATTATTACTACTATTAGTATTTAATTAATTACATACTCATTCAATACAAATAAAAGGATGTACTGCAGTGTATGCATGGGCTTACCTTTACTTGACAATGAAGTCCATTCTCCTATCCTTCTGGACAAAAATCTCAGTGACTTTGTTGTAAAAGTCCTCCTTATCTTCTTTTAGTTTTAGAAGTCTTTCCATCTCAATGGAGATTATTGCCAGGGATGAAAGTCGTCCTTGATCGGTCTGATTCCGACTGTATGTTTTGAGTCTTGTCAGAGCAGAGAATGACCTTTCCACGGACGCTATTGTAGCTGGTGTAGGTAGGACCAGCTGGAGTAACTTTGCCGCTTCAGGAACAGTCTGCACCAGATCCTTCTGGGCCAAAAAGCTGAGAAGCTGTCCAGGGGATTTATATTCGTTCCTCACTGTTTGTGAGCTATATAGTCCGATGAGATCAGCCTTCAGTCTCACAAAGTCAAAGAACTTGGCATATTTTGACAGGCTCTGCAGTTTGGTGTCATCAAAATGTTGTGACATTTCATTAAATTTTGCACAATCGACCAAACCAATAAAAGCTAGCTCGCCAAAATGATCAAATCTAGCTTCCAGCTGAACATTGATATTGTCCAGAATGTTATAAAACATTCGTTTCCTCTCATCTCTGACTGACTGTTGATGAACACTATCCGTCAGGCGGAGTGTGGCGCATTTCTGCTCAAATCGCTCATAGAAACTGTCAAACTCTTGTCTCTGGTGTTGCACAACTCCAATTGTGTCGCGGATTCGCGCACAACAAAATCCCATGTCCATGACTTTGTTTTGCAGCACTCTAAAGAGTGCATCGGTTTCACTGAAAATGTCCTCATATGCCATAATGATAAAGCGTGTTGATGCTTTTGACAGCCACTGCTCATATCCAGTGGCCATCATTAGGGTGTCATTATCCCAACTATCTGCATTTTCGCTCATAATACGGAATAAATCACGCAGATCAGAATGGTACATGCTTATTGTCTGCAACAGTCTGGAATTTGAGCTCCATCTGGTAGGCGCTGCTCTTGGTAAACGTCGCTTCACAACGTCATCATCCAGTAAGTGGGTGCGCTTCGTGGATTTACTGAAAAATGCCCCAAGTCCCTCTGCTGTTTTAAAAACAATTCTACACTCAGGCATGCATTTTGCCGAATGCAAGAGCACCAGGTTCAATTTGTGTGCGTAACAGTGGGTAAATATGGCCTCAGGCACCTTTTCTTTAATCCTCGCCTGCACCCCATTAAGCTCTGATGACATCACAGCCGCTCCGTCATAAGTGTGAGATACCAGCTTTTCGACACACGTGTATTTATCCAACACTTCCAAGACATCCTCAGCTATAGCAGGGGCCCATCTGTCATCACTAACATCATCAAAGCCCAAACAAGCCTCCCTCACTTCACATGCCGACTCACGTTTAGCCACATAACGCAAAATGACAGAGATCTGGGCTTTGTTTGTGACATCCGTTGTCTCGTCTACTTCTACAGCAACAAATGGGGCTACATTCATCTCCTTTTTAATATAATTTCTTATCACATCACCGACTGCTTCAATTTAATCGTTCCGAATTCTGTTTGACAAGCCAGACAACACAGTGGATGTCTCCAAATGTCTAGCTAACCTTTCATCTTTCTCAGCAAAAGCATGTAATAGTTCTGCAACGATTAGAAGAGCTTGTACTCTCATCGTTACCATGAAATGCCAGTTCCTGTTTGGCTAGGAAGCAGGTTGCTGCATTAATGAGGTCTTTTAAAACCTCCCGGGTTTCCTTTACCTTAGCATTGTGGACGGAAATGTTTAGTCTCCGTTGTTCATCCAAAGCCAGATCTATTCTTGAAGATCCAAAAGTTTTCAAAGCAATTTGGCTTTGAATATGAGTAGTTGATCTTTCATGTTTGCTGAGGCTTCTTGGTAGATTTTCAAGTCACAAAACCCTGTGTTAGTCAGTCCAGACATTGTCGCATGTTGAGAACAAAAGAGCGGGAAAGCAGAAAAGGCGGTTTCTTGTAGCACAGCCACACAGCCAGTCTTTTCGGGTGTACCACCACTCCGTTTGAAAAGAGTGAGTTATCTTCTGTGCCGTTGTTTGAAGCAAACCTTTTAGTTGCTCCGGCGGCATTGGTCCTCCATCATTTATCACTTCGCTTTTTGATTGAAAGTCCAGTTTTGAGAAACTTTTGAGCTCAGATAGAGAATCTACCAGTCAGAATTTTTTTTTCAAAATAAACGAACTGCTGTAGTGAACTTGACTCTGCATTAAAGAAGAGCAACAGCAGAAGAAGAAAGCATCCCGTAAACCCAAGGGCTCACGCATACTCCCCCTTCAGTGAGGCAGAGGTACTGGCTGCCTCATCTCGTGTTTTTTCGGTGCGGTTTTATGTCAGATCAGCAAGACTAAATATGTTATACACATACATGAAATACATTAACTATTTTAAGGAAAGTGAGGACATATGATAAAAGTGTCTACAAACATTACATTGGTGACAAAGAGTGAGAAAGCAAAAGGCACGCGCTCAACCCAGTTTGTGAGGGATTGCACATCCGAGGTGAGGCTCCACTCCTCGCTGCCTCAACTCGCGTATTTCCCCTCTAATTGAACAGGAAATATGCAAATTCAGCGATTTTAATAATACAAATTATTTAAATTATTGGAATTGTACATAAATTACATTTATAGCACAGATCAGTAGACAAATATTAATATTTATTTTATTTTATCATCATTTGTTTTTTCTTTTCATGATGACCTGCCTCCCCTGACCGCACGTCCCTGATCTTCACCATGGTCAGTATCTTTCTTGTCTTGGTGTCTAGTCTCTTGATGTCGTTCAGTTTCCAACTGATGATGTTGAAGCTGTATGTCACTACAGGTGTCACTAGGGTGTTGATAGCTTTAATTCTGTTCGCCACATTGAGTTCACTCTTCAGTACCATACACACTCTCCTGTGGTACTCTTTCCGGATCTTCTCCTTCATGGTTGAGTGTTGTATGCCGTGTCCTTCATTCACTCCTAGGTACTTGTATGTACCATCTTGGTCTAGCTCTTTGATTATGGTGTCAGTGTCAAGGTCTAAATCTGCAGTCTTGGTAAGTCTTCCTTTCTTGAAAGTGGCTTTGGCACACTTGTCGAGTCTGAATTCCATCTTGATGTCGTCGCTAAAGGTCTTGACAATGGTGAGTAGACCCTTCTACTGATTGTCGTCCTTGGTAAATATCTTGAGGTTGTCAATGTGGAACAGGTGGGTCAGTTTTCCATTCTGTGATTTGTACCCATAGCTGCGGTTGTTCAGTAGATTGCTGAGTGGCACTAGTGCAAGGCAGAAGAGCAGTGGTGATAGTGAGTCCGCTTGGAAGATTCTGCTTCTGATGTTGATCGGTCTCGATGTTAATGATCCTTCTGCATGATGGAGATTCAGGGTGGTCTTCCAGGTCTTCATGCTCTCCATGATGATGATGATGATGATTTTATTATTATTATTATTATTTTTTCATTAAGGCAGCTGGTTGGAAAAACGGGCATTGGTTCAATTAATTCAAACCTTCCAATGACCGAACGGATTCTCATGAACTGCCCCCTAAGATTTAGTCTCACTCAGAGTATGATGACAAACTCTTTAACTTCGTTTTCTGAATGAAAAAAAAATCTGAAGTTGAGTTGTCTATTAAAATGTAAAGTTTTAATGCAGCTTTTTTGTTATTTAACCTATAAGCAGATCAACAACTTTTATGGGAGTGGAGGTCTCATACTGTTTTTTGTGGTTTAAAGTGTAAAAAAAAAAGAAAAGTAAAAGTTAATAAGCCATACTTGAAATAAATAAGCTTGACTAATTTGATCTTGATTTTAGTGTTGTGTCACTGCAACTTAAAATCAAATATACTATACACTTTGTTTCTCTCATCACGATAAAAATTCTCAAAAACATGAAGAGCCAAGTAGAGTATTTCATATCAATACATTTCTGCAATTACTTGTATAGGATTTGGACTATGTCAGTATTGTGTCCCTCATATTATATTTTCATATTCATTAGTTCATGTATTGATAGAGTTAAAATAGATTTAGCAAACGATTGCTTTAATGCTTTACTGGTGTCAGGAAACTGAGGTTGTTCCCAGTTCTGTGGTCAATACCCCCACCTAGTGGTAGAAAAACTTACATTACAAGTAAGTTGTGTTTTGGTAGCCATTTTAGTTTGAGCAGACAGAGTGGATGGATAGTGTTACGTGCATCTGTCTTTTCCTTTGTCTGCTGCCCTTGACACGGGATAATCTTTTTACAAAATATAGTTTCTCAGTAAAAGCTCTGAAGAACTCAACACGGTCTCCTTAGTACTTGTTGGAGCCATTTGTTTAGCTCGCTGTCTAGGCTATGTTTAGAGCCTACGTAATGATGACGTCAGGGCGTCAGCTGGAGGCAAAGCCAAGCCACGTTAAATAAGCGTCACGTGCTCAGGCAGCGTACATCATCTAGCTAGCTAGCGTTAGCCAACATGCCTCCATGCTGTGTTTCTGGGGGCCAGAATCGAAGAAGTAATAAACTAAACTTGAAGTTTGATCGCATATCAGCTGCCACTCCCAGTCAAAATGATCGTCGACAACTGTGGTTAAACGCGATAAGACGAAAGGACTGGACTGAGGAGATTATCAGAAATGCTGGTGTTTGTAGCGCACCCTTCATATCGGGTAAGTCATGTAACGTTAAACTATGCTTTTGTCTGTTGTAGGTATGGACACGTGTCTAAAGGGTTGTCATGCCCACTTAACATTAATCAGAAAGTGGGGACTAGGAGGAATAACGCTGGGTGATTTCTCTTCTCTCCCAATGAGATGTAGGTTACTTACACAGCCTTGCATGTGCAGTTCGCTGTCAAGATGTGGCCGTTTGTTCTGTTTACAGTAACCCCAGGGTGATACGTGGTTGTCTTGTGGCCTTGCCGCTGGCTGGGGAGAACTTCAGATCGCACAACACAAAACTCACTTATTAAATCTTTGTACTTCAAGTCCTGTAGATGACCATTCAGGGCATAGTTATAAGCTTCTAAAGATTTATACGCCCTCACTTTCTAGTATACACGCTTGGTTTCTCTATCAGGTAGGTGTGAATGTCTGGCCACTCCATGGTAAGTAATCCTGTCAAAGCGTCCATCCACTGAGTGAGCGTGTATGGGTCGGCCGGTCTGGTCCCGTTGGTTAATGTTAACCTTTTCAAGTAAGACTCGTGGTCCTGGGGAGAAAGCAACTGTACATTTTCAGAAATACGCATTTCTTCGTCCGTCGTAAATATACAAGCTAATAAAACTTGCTAGCCGGCAGCTAGCTACCTAACGGCTTCCCTTAAATGTCTCTGAGGGGAATGTTTTGCCTCCAGCTGAGCTCCGCCCACAGAAAAACGTCACTATGTTTACTAACAGAAAAGGGCTCTATAGCTAAGGGCAGAAGAGTAAAAAGATTTGTCAACACCTCAAGTGCATCACCTAGGACTTGAGACACGTCACCTCCAACACCAGCAAAGATGTCCTAGGCAGGAGGTACCCCCCCCCCCCCGAGATGGATGTCAGGTCAGAGTGCAAATCATTGGCTTTACGCCGATCAAGCAGCTCAACTACAAGTCAGGCTGAAGCACAAGCAAACGGCAAACGCCAAATAGACATGGAGGTCGAGAAGGCACACACTGAGGCAACGCTAAACGCTCTGAAGCAGGAGGGTGAGGCTGAAGCGGCACTTGCCACAGCTAGGGTCCTGGAGGCTGTGGCTGAAGACCCACCTAATCCTCTTGAGCTCGTCAGTGCAGGCATCCCTGTTGCAACACCTGTTTCGATCAGGCACACTGAAGAATATGTAAATACCCACTTCTACACGACCATGATATAAAGAAGAGAGAAAGGATGATATGGAACGACAGTCTGACCACGGCGACACGCACAACCTGGATCAGAGTGCGCCGCACCCAGTCGCTGTGTACATACATCGGTGTAGTACAGACTCTTCAACCACGTGGCAGCCTAACCATTCCCCACCTAATCCACCTAGCCACATCAGAAAAGACAATGCCCACTTTCAAAGTAGATCATTGCCCAGACAGACTGAAACATCAGAACTTGCTGCCTACCTTGCACGTCGTGATCTCCTGACGGCAGAGTTAAAGGTTTTTGACAATAGGCAAGAGACCTATGTATCCTGGAGGTCTATGTTTTGCAATGCTATCAAAAGCCTAAACCTCAAGGCCAGTGAAGAGCTTGATTTACTTACCAAGTGGCTTGGTGGGGAGTCTCTTCAACAAGCCCTGAGGATTAGAGCTGTCCATGTGAATAATCCAGAACCGGGCTTTCAGCGTTTATGGCAATGGCTAGACAAGAATTATGGGTCATCAGAGGCAATTGAAGCATCTCTGTTCAAACGTCTGGAGAGTTTTCCCAGGGTTTTCCATAAGGGCAACCACCTTTTGCAAGTGCGTGCAGATCTTCTTCTTGAGCTTGAAGCTGCGAAAAATGAAGGTTATCTGCCAGGCCTCCGTTTTGTTGACACATCAAGAGGAATAAATCCAATAGTGGAAAAGCTTCCACACAACCTCCAAGAGTCGTGGGTCAAACAAAGGTGAAGATATAAGAAAGGCCATAATGCTCTTTATCCACCTTTTTCTTACTTTGTCCAGTTTGTGAATGGCCATGCTGAAATGAGAACAGACCCCAGCTTTGCATTACAAGGCTACAGCACACTGCCTCTCAAAGTAGAAAAGATGCCAGTAATGCAAATAAAATTCAGGGTTCTTGTCACAGCGAACAAAACAGAGGTTGGTGCTCCTGACAACGATGTTAACGCATGCTCTCTTGGTCCAGACAAACAGTGTCCCATTCACAGGAAGCCACATTCACTTGCCAAATGTAGGGGATTTAGAATGAAGACACTGGATGAGAGGAAACGTTTACTCAACGAACACTCAATCGGCTACAAGTGTTGCTTATCCACACACCACAGGGCCAAGGACTGTAAGGCAGCAATTCACTGTTCAGAGTGCAACAGCCATGGCCACGTTGCAGCTATGCATGCTGGCTCACCCACATGGTCACCTAAAGAGTCTGACACATCACCAGGACACCATGGCGGGGAGAATGACAGCCCAAACTCCACAGTGACCATATCCAGCTGCACAGAGGTATGTGGAAAGGGGCTTCAAGGAAAGTCATGTTCTTAAATTTGCCTGGTCAAGGTGTACTCCAGTGCATTTCCTGAAAAGAAGAGGAACATGTATGTGATGTTACATGACTAAAGCAATGTGTCGCTGGCAAGGTCTTCCTTTTTTGATATGTTTGGTATACAAGGTGAAGCCCTCTCATACACAATGATGACATGCTCCAGCATAACAGACCCCAGTGGACGAAGAGCCCACGGCTTTGTCATTGAGGGTGTGGATGGAAAAGTATCCATGTCGTTGCCTATTCTCACCGAATGTAACCAAATCCGAGACAACAGAAGGGAGATACCTACCCCAGAGGCCGCTGCTGCTCACCCTCATCTTCAGCCCATTGCATCACAGATACCTCCACTGGCTCCATCAGCAGACATTCTTCTCCTCCTGGGCCAGGATATCATTCGGGCTCACAGCATTCGCAGTCAGGTAAACGGCCCACATGATGCACCTTACGCTCAATGCCTTGATCTAGGATGGGTAATTATATGAGATGTTTGCCTCACAGGAGCCCATAAACCCACTGTGAACTCTTTCAAGACAAGTATACTTGACAATGGATGACCCAGCTTTCTCTCTCCTTGTGAAAACAGAATCCATACTAAAGAGAGGTTCACAGAGAAATGTCCCTTCTTTGAAAACACACAGGCCCATCAGCGGCATTACTTGCCCACTCATCTAAATCCAGCTGATCACGCCACTCAAACATTACCTGCTGAGCATCTGTCGTCGCTCTCTACATGGCTGAGTGGACCTGCTTTCCTCACTGACTCAAAGCAAAGTCAAATACAGGAGGAACCCTTTGACCTTGTTGACCCTGAGACTGATTCTGAACTGCGTCCAGAGGTCATGACCTGTGCCACCGCCCTGTCAAAAAGTAAACTTGGAAGTGCTAGATTTGAAAGATTCTCAAGCTGGAGTCTTCTGTTGAGAGCTGTTCCTAGGCTGCAACACATCGCCAAGTCCTTCAAACGTGGACCAGAGAGCGCCTGTCATGGATGGCATGAGTGTAGTAAGCACCTTGACCAAGAACAGCTTCACCAGGCCAAAGCCACTATCATTAGCACTGTGCAGAGAGAGGTCTACACAGATGACGTCAAACACATGGAACGAGGTGAGCTCGTCACAAAATCAAGCCCACTTGGCAAGCTGAGTCCATTTATTGATGCAAGTGGAGTTCTTAGAGTCGGTGGTCGGCTGACAAGAGCACAGTTAACATCAGATGAAATGCATCCTATGCTCATTCTCGGAAGACACCACATAGCCCAGCTAATAAGGGGGCACTTTCATGAAAAGGAATGCCACCAGGGTAGACACTTCACTGAAGGGGCCATCAGAGCTGCAGGTTTTTGGATTGTTGGAGGAAACAAAGCTGTAAGCAGGACAATCTTCAACTGCATCACATGCTACAGACTGAGAGGCAAACAACAACAACAAATTATGGCAGACTTACCCAAAATCTTGTCACACCACCGGTACCACCAGGCCAGTTTGAAAGCAGTGACCTATTCAGAGCACAGTGGCGACGCGTGCAGTACCTGGCCAATGTCTTCTGGGGGCAATGGCAGAAAGAATACATCAGTGGGCTCTAAGATCGTCGTAAATGGAGGACAGATAGGCCTAATCTAAAAGTAGGAGACGTGGTCCTGCTGAAAGATAGCCAAGAGAAAAGGAATGACTGGCCTATCAGACTTGTCACCAACACCTTTCCCAGCGAGGGCCGCAGAGTCAGGAAGATAGAGGTCAGGGTTGTCCGAAAGGGTGAGCAAAGACTTTACCTGTGGCCTATAAATGAAGTCATTCTGTTGGTGCCTAAGGACAATTCTTAAGAGACTGTAGACTCCTCATTTTTATGTCCTTTAATATGGTGTGCTTAAGTTAGTTTGGCTTGACATCCTTAAGATGTCAGGCGGGGAGTATTCTGTCCCTCATATTATATTTTCATATTCATTAGTTTATTTATTGATAGAGTTAAAATAGATTTAGCAAACGATTGCTTTAATGCTTTAATGTGTCAGGAAGCTGAGGTTATTCCCAGTTCTGTGGTCAATACTCCCACCTAGTGATAGAAAAACGTACGTTACAAGTAAGTTGTGTTTTGGTAGCCGTTTTAGTTCGAACATTTCAGTTCGTCTGTTCCTTCGTCTACTGCCCTTGACACAGGATAATCTTTTTACAAAATACGATTTCTCAGTAAAAGCTCTGAAGAACTCAACACGGTCTCCTGAGTACTTACTGGAGCCATTTGATTAGCTCGCTGTCTAGGCTATGTAGAGGCATATAGCTGAGGGCAGAAGAGTCAGTGTGATTATTAAATATTTTGTTTGACTCGGGCCCTGTCCAAATACTTCCCCTTAGCCCTACAACCCAGCCCTCGGATTTGCTCCCACGTACTGTATGTGGGCTGTTTTAGGCTGTTTGCATATTTGATGTCAATAGAAACTCGTTAGTGGTGGTATCTAGCTAGTGTTTCACTTATAAGCTAATGTCAATAGAAACTTATTAGCAGTGGTATCGAGCTAGTGTTTCATTTATAAGTTAATTTCAATAGAAACTTATTAGCGGTGGTATCTAGCTAGTGTTTCACTTATAAGCTAATTACGCTGGTGATCACATGTTCTGCGGCACTTAAATAGCTTGTGTGTGTGTGTGTGTGTGTGTGTGTGTGTGTGTGTGTGTGTGTGTGTGTGTGTGTGTGTGTGTGTGTGTGTGTGTGTGTAGATTTGATGGAGAGCTCTCAGAGCCCAGCAGTGAGGCCTCATCAGTTGACTCTCCCTGGAGTCGCTCCATTGAAGACCTCCATGGGGACAGCAACCTTCCCTCCCCCTCCTCTGGAAACAACGTACCAAGAGCCTCACGCCATTCTATCAGGTTTACACGCACACACACACACACACACACACACACACACACACACACACACACACACACACACACACACACCTATATATATATATATATATATATATATTGATGTGTGTGTGTGTGTGTGTGTGTGTGTGTGTGTAAACATGTATGTATGTATGTATGTATGTATGATGTATGTATGGATATGCATGTATACACGTATGTATGTATGTATGTATGTATGTATGTATGTATGTATGTATGTATGTATGTATGTATGTATGTATGTATGTTTTCACACATACATACATATATATATGTGTGTGTGTGTGTATATACATATACATATACAGTGCTGCTTGAAAGTTTGTGAACCCTCCAGACATGGTCACTGTTTTTGTAAAAAACATTAAAATAAGCTTATTACACACACATCCAAATCCCAATTTGTAAAGCACACCTTCCAAATAATGGACACACACACAAAAAGAGATATATTTTCATTATTTAATTCAACAAAGATGGTTTATTTCACAAAAACTGAAAATTTAACATGTGCAAAAGTATGTGAACCCTTGTATTAGTAGCTTGTGGCTCCTCCTTTTGCAGCCATTACTTCAGCCAAACGTCTTCTGTAACCACTAACCAGTCTCTCACATCTGCTTATGGGGCTTTTTGCCCACTCCTCCTTGCAGAACTCAGCCAGTTGAGAGAGGTTGGAGAGATATCTGGTATGTACCAACTTCTTCAGGTCTCGCCACAACATTTCAATTGGATTAAGATCCGGACTTTGACTGGGCCAACCCAGAGTACGAATCCTCTTTCTCTGAAGCCATGCCTTTGTAGTTTTGCTGGAATGCTTTGGGTCATTGTCTTGTTGCATAATCCATTTTCGTCCCAGCTTCAACTCCCTGACTGATGGCAGGAGATTCTGGTCAAGAATTTGTTGATATGCCGGAGAATTCATGGTTCCTTGGATAATATGGAGTCGTCCAGGTCCAGAAGCAGAAAAGCAGCCCCAGACCTTCACATTTGCACCACCATGCTTCACTGTTGGGAGGAGGTTCTTTTCTTCATATGCAGTGTTGGCTTTTCTCCAAACATGTTGGTTTTCATTGTGACCAAATAATTCTATTTTGGACTCGTCTGTCCAGAGAATGGACTTCCAGAAGGTCTCTGGTTTGTCCAAGTGCTCTCTGGCAAAGTTGAAATGGGCAGCTTTGTTCTTTTTTGAGAGCAGAGGCTTCCTTCTAGCAACCCTCCCATGAATGTCATGGCTATTCAATTTCCGTCTGATTGTAGACGCATGTACATTTGTCCCAGATGCTACCAGAGAGGTGTGCAACTCTCTAGAGGTGATGTGTGGGTTGGCCTTTACCTGATTTATTATTTTTCTGGTGCTTCTGGGTGATAGTTCTGATGGGCGTCCACTTCTAGGCAGAGTTGCTGTCATGTTGAAGGCCCTCCATTTGTAAATTATTTGTCTTACAGTGGATGGATGGAGCTGGAATCTCTTGGAGATGGTCTTGTAGCCCTCCCCAGACTGATGGGCTGTCACTACCCTCTTCTTCATGTCCTCGCATATCTCCTTTGCTCTCGGCATTGTTGATTTGTATGGGACCACAGTGGTTTGGTGGGTTTCCTCTCTCTTTTAATTAGTGCAGGCCAAACCCTTTCCCCAGGATGTCTCATTTCATTGGTCTGCTTAAATGATTAATTAAGCACCCAAATGTGTTTCACCCGAGTCTGTTACCTGCTTGACTTAACCAATGCAGCTGGGGGTTCACTTACTTTTGCACATACACTAATTCCATGTTTCATGTAGTTTTTGGGCTACTTAAACAAGTCCCACTAAACAAGTACATGCAACTGATAAACATATATCTGACATGTCATACATAAAAACTGGTGATGATAGAATAAGGAAATCATGGTAAAACAACAGAAACATCTAAACTGCTCATGGGGTTCACATACTTTCAAGCAACACTGTATATAAAACGCTCATAATCTCTTCTTCTAGTCCAACTGACTAATCAAAAGAGACAAAGACTTATACCCCTTTCACACTGGCCAAAAAACCCGCTAATGTCCGCCTTTGGTAAATGTAAATAGGCGGATGTTAGCGGGTTTTTTTGGCCAGTGTGAAAGGGGTATTATTGTGTTGAAAAACAAGTTTAACAAAAAGACACATATGTGTTTCTTTTCTTTTTTGTGCTGGTGTGTATGTGTTGTATTTGTTTGTGTATGTGTCTCTTTATGTGTGTGTGTGTATGTAGCTCCACTCTAGTGACTCGGTCCAACACTCTTCCCAGCCGCCGAACGCTGAAGAACTCAAGACTGGTTTGTAAGAAGGACGACGTGCATGTGTGTGTCATGTGTCTGCGTGCCATCATGAATTACCAGGTAACGCATCACACCACATACATACATACATACATACATACATACATACATACATACATACAAACATACATACATACATACATACATACATACAAACATACACACACACAAACACTCACACGCACACACACACACACACATACATACATACATACACATACATACATACATACATATAAATGTATGTACATACACACACGTATGTACACATGCATACATGCATACATGCATGCATACATACATACATACATACATACATACATATAAACGTACATATAAACATACATCCATACATACATATACACATACCTATACACACACCTATATACATACATACATACATACATACATACATACATACATACATACATACATACATACATACATAATACATGCATATAAAAGCACATGGGTACATACAAACATACATATGTACATATACACACACATACATATAAACGTATATGTACACACACATACATACATACATACAAACATACATACACACATACATACATACACACATATAAACGTACATATGTACATACCTACACACATACATACATATAAACATACATATGTACATACACACATATACATACATACATACATACATATAAATGTACATATAAACATACATACAAAAGTACATACAGGGGTACATACATACATATAAATGTACATACATGCATACACACATACATGCATGCATGCATGCATGCATGCATACATACATACATACATACATACATGATACATGCATATAAAAGTACATGGGTACATACAAACATACATATGTACATATACACACATACATATAAACGTACATATGTACATACCTACACACATACACACATACATACATACATACATACATACATACATACATACATACATACATACATACATATGTACATACACACATATGTATACATGCATACATACATATAAACATACATCCATACATACACACTCACACACATACATACATACATGCATGCATGCATACATACATACAAAAGTACATACAGGGGTACATACATACATATAAATGTACATACTACATACATACATACATACATACATACATACATACACACACACACACACACACACACACGTACACAAACATATGTACATGCATACATACATACATACACACTCATACATAAATACATAATACATGCATATAAAAGTACATAGGTACATACAAACATACATATGTACATATACACGCATACATGTAAACGTATATGTACACACATACATACATACATGCATACATGCATACATACATACATACATACATACATACAAACGTACATATGTACATACCTACACACATACATACATATAAATGTACATATGTACACACACACACACACACACACATACATACATACATACATACATACATACATACATACATACATACATACATACATACAAATGTACATATGTACATACACACACACACACATACATACATACATACAAATGTACATATGTACATACACACACACACACATACACACACACACACACACACACACACACACACACACACACATACATACATACATACATACATACATACATACATACATACATACATTGTTGTTTGTCCGTTGCAGTGATGAGGACCATCTAGTCATCCTGTAGGGGCCGAATTCTGTGGGTGCGAAGATGGCTGGTTAGTCCAATCTGCATCCTGAATGTTCTTTGGCAGTGTGGGCATGGGTTAGTGGGAGTAGTTGGAGGGTTGCTGGCACGGTCTTTCCCTACCTGCCTGCAGCTCTCTGCTGCAGCAATCATGACAGCCTCATATGTGTTTGCACCATTTCGGACAGCTGCACGCCACTCTCCTCTGTTCAAAGCTTTCTGTTCCCATGTGTCGTAGTTGATGGTGAAGGCCTTTAACGAAACATTCAAGGTGTCTTTGAAACGCTTCTTTTGACCACCATGGGAGCGTTTGCCTTGCTTGAGTTCGCCATATAACAGTTTTTCTGGGAGCCGGTGGTCTGGCATGTGAACTACGTGGCTCACCCAATGAAGCTGTGATTGCATGAGGATGGTGTGTATACTCGGCAGTCTTGAGCGAGTGAGGACCTCTGTGTCAGGGATCTTGTCTTACCACTTTATGCCAAGAAGTTTTCTGAGGCTTGTGGTGTGAAAGTGGTTTAGTGTTTTTGCATGGCGTTTTTAAACTGTCCATGTTTCGCAGCTGTAAAGCAGTGTGGTGAGAACTATGGCCCGATACACTTTAATTTTTGTCTCCTGGGTGATGCGTCTCCTGTTCCACACATTCTTGTGGAGTCTGCCAAAAGCAGTACTTGCTTTAGCAAGTCGTGCAGTCATCTCTTCATCAGTGGTGACATATCTGGAGAGAGCTGCCCAGATAAGTGAATTTGTCAGCCGCATTTAATCGATGCCCATTTATGGTGATGTTGGGTACATTGTATGGCTTGCCTGGAGCTGGCTGATGAAGTACTTCAGTCTTTTTTATGTTGATGGTGAGGCCGAAGTTGTTGCAAGCCTCTGAGAACTTTTTTCTAAATTTTATTTCTGATTTTTCCCTTTTTCTCCCATTTTAGTGGCCAATCAATCGCTATTTTAGTTCAAACACCCACCCTTGTACTGCATGCATTTGCCAACTGCATCTCTCCGGCCAGCAGTCTCGAAGGAGACGCCTCGCCACTTTCGTGACAAGGCAAATCCAGGCCGAACCACTGCTTTTCCTGACACACAGAGACACATTCATGTGACGAACACAAGCCCACTCTGCCCCCCTCCCGAAGACAGCGTTGCCAATTATTGCTGCTTCATCGAGTCCGGCCATAGTTGGATCTGACGAGACCGGGGCGCAAACCCCGGTCCCCAGTGGGCAACTGCATCAACACAAAGCCGATGCTTAGACCGCTACACCACCGTGGACCCCTCTGAGAACTTATTGATACTATGTTGCATGTTGGCTTCGGATGTAGCGTTGAGGGCGCAGTCATCGGCAAACAGAAGATTGTTGATGGTTGCTGTTTTAACTAAGGTTTTTGCTTTAAGCCGCTGAAGGTTGAAGAGAGAGCCATCAAAATGATAATTGACAGCAATGCCAGGTTCCCCTCTCTGAAGGCATCTGACAGCATGGCTGAGAACATAAGGCTGTACAGGGTTGGGGCAAGGACACAGCCTTGATTTACTCCATTAGAGACAGGGAACGGCTCAGATGCAGCTCTGTTGTCTTGGACTCTGGCTAGCATGCCAGTAGTTGTCGTACGATGGTGATGAACTTTTTTGGACATCCGTATTTTGCCAAGATTCTCCAAAGGCCGTCTCTGCAGACAGTATCAAAGGCCTTGGTCAGATTGACAGAAGTGGAGTACAGGTCAACATTTTGTTCTTGGCATTTTTCTTGAAGCTGGCGGGCAGCAAATACCATGTCTATGGTCACGTGTTCTTTCCGGAATCCACATTGACTCTCAGGTAGACGTCCTGTCTCGAAGTGTGCGCTGAGGCGATTTAATAAAACTCTTTCACATGATTGGCGATTTCCCTTGCGCTGATAGAGGTGGATAATTGAGGCATCTTTAAAGTCCAGAGGTACTGTTTCAGTTTGCCATATGAGATGAAACAACTGCTAAAGTTTCTTAGCAATCACAGGCCCTCCTTCTTTATAAATTTCAGCTGGGATGGAGTCTGAGCCAGGCGCTTTTCCACTTAACAACTGTCCGATTGCATGAAGCGTCTCCTCCATTGTTGGAAGGGTGCTCAGCGTCTCATCAGATGGAATTTGGGGTAGTCGATCGATGGCTTCATAGTTGATGGTAGAAGGGCGATTCAAAACATTGCTGAAGTGTTCAGCCCATCTTTCAAGAACTTCCCCTTTGTCTGTGATTAGTGTTGTCCCGTCTGCGCTGAGGAGCGGGGGTGAGCCAGCGATGGAAGGACTGTGGACTTCTTTCAGGCCATTGTAGAAGTTTTTCATGTAATAACAGGAAGTACCACAGGAAGGTGCTGCTGTGGTCACAGTTAAGTAGGAGCGGCCATATGCTTGCATATGTAACAGGAAACCATGTGCAAGGTCCTACCTAACAAGCTAAGTGATGGAGCCACGGTGATCACTACACCAGGAAGCGAGAGGCCACTGCACCGCTTCGCATTCCTTTTGGCAAGTAGGACATCTGGCCCAATACTTGCCACCTTCCATACATACCTACATACACTATATGTAAAAAAGTATTGGGACACACCTGTTAATCACTGAATCCAGGTGTTTCATTCAGACACATTGCCACCGGTGTATAAATCCAGCAGCTAGCCCCATGCAGTCTGCATTTACAAACATGTGTGAAAGAATGGGTCGTTCTGAAGAGCTCAGTGAATTCAAGCGTAGTACTGTCATAGGATGCCACCTTTGCAACAAGTCAGTTCGTGAAATTTCTTCCCTGCTGGATATTCCACAGTCAACTGTAAGTGGTATTATTGAAAAGTGGAAGCGTTTAGGGACAACAGCAACTCAGCCACGAAGTGGCAGACCACGTAAAGTCACACAGCAGTGCTGAGGTGTATAGTGCATAAAAATCACCAACGCTTTGTTGACTCAGTAACTGCAGAGTTCCAAACATCCTCTGGCATTAACATCAGCACAAAAACTGTGCACCGGGAGCTTCATGGAATGGGTTTCCATGGCCGAGCAGCTGCATGCAAGCCTTACATCACCAAGCACAATGCCAAGTGTCAGATGGAGTGGTGTAAAGCACGCTGCCACTGGACTCTGGAGCAGTGGAAATGTGTTCTGTGGAGTGATGAATCACGCTTCTCTGTCTGGCAGTCTGATGGACCAGTCTGGGTTTGGTGGATACCAGGAAAACATTACCTGCCTGACTGCATTGTGCCAACTGTACAGTTTGGTGGAGGAGGGATAATGGTATGGGGCTGTTTTTCAGGGGTTGGAGCCAGGCCCCTTACTTCCAGTGAAGGGAAAACTTAATGCTTCAGCATACTAAGACATTTTGGACAATTCTATGCGTCCAACTTTGTGGGAACAGTTTGGGGAGGGCCCTTTTCTGTTCCAGCATGACTGTGCCCCAGTGCACAAAGCAAGGTCCGTCAAGACATGCATGGTTGGGTGAGTTTGGTGTGGAAGAACTTGACTGGTCCGCACAGAGCCCTGACCTCACCGCATCGAACACCTTTGGGATGAACTAGAACGAAGATTGTGAGCCAGGTGTTCTCGTCCAACATCAGTGCCTGACCTCACAAATGCTCTTCTGGATGAATGGGCAAAAATTCCCACAGACACACTCCAAAACCTTGTGGAAAACCTTCCGAAAAGAGTGGAAGCTGTTATAGCTGCAAAGGGGGGGACCAACTCCATATTAATGCCTATGGATTTAGAATGGGATGGCATAATTTTGATTTGATTTGATTTGATTTGATTTATTGGTTTGCACAAAAACACAACAATCAAGTACATAAATACATCTTTCACAAGGAAAGAGAGAAAAAAAGGATGTGCTGGGGAGGAAAGAAACCCGAGGAGGGCTTATAATGAAGCCTCACCATATCAGTAAATGTTAATCATGACAAAAAATAATAAATACAGAATACATAAATAAAAAAATAAAACAAACACACAAGCCAAATAAAAGTAAAAAATTAAGATAAAGTAAAAGAGGAAGAAACAGCAGACGCATAGTTGCAATGCTGATGCCTAGCATCTAATTACCCACCTGAGCACACAATTTCTCTTTTCATTTCCTTTTAAAGCCCGGTAGGGAGGGTGAGCTGCCTAGTAGATGTAAATGGGCATTCCACAATAAAACACCTCTGTATTTCATAGAATGCTGCCCTCTTGTGGCGTGACAACGGGGAACATGCAAATGATTTGCTTGTCTTGTTGAATAAGAATGAAAATTGGAATTTTTGCAAACATATCGTTGGAAGTGGTCTGGTAGGATGTTGGAAGTGGTCTGCTAGGATGTAGCCTTGATATTTCGCCTTGTAAATGAAGATACATGTTAGCAGGATGTTAATATCAAAGATAGTTAGTATTTTAAGTTTACAAAATAGAGGTGAGGACGGGTCCCTGGGCATGAGGGTTTTACAGTGTTTATGGGAAAGTACAGGATTTGTGTCATCTGCAAATAAAATGGAGAAAATGGAACTTGATATGGTAGCAAGATCATTGATATAAATAAAAAATAATGGTGGACCAAGAATCAATCCTTGAACCACTCCACAAGACAGTACGGCTCTATTAGACTCCGTTTTTAACAGAGACAATTTGTTGTCTGTCAATCACATAATTTTTTATCCAGTTGAAGACGTTTCCTTGAAAACCCTGTATAGACAGTTTTGATAGTAATATATCATGGTTCACAGTGTGGAAAGCTTTCACGAGGTCTAGGAAGATTCCTATCATCTAATGCAGTGGAGGTTTTGTCAGTAAGTTCTAACAGAGCCATGTATGCAGAGTGGGTTTTGTGGAAGCCGTATTGATGGTTGTATAGTGTGTTATTTGAATTCATATGTTGGAGGATTCTTTTATAGACTAGTGTTTCAAGACTTTTTGAAAAACAGGGTAATATAGAAATTGGGTGGTAGTTGGTAAAAGAGCTTGACTCGTCTGATTTGAAAATGGGCATGACTTTTGCAACCTTAAGGTCACTGGGGACAAAACCAGTTTCTAAAGAGATCGAATAAATGAAGGTTAATGGATCAGTGATGGAGGATTTTACCTCTTTCACAAGGGTAGTTCTGACTTCACCATGTCCTGCCGCTGATGGTTTCAGCTTGTCAATGATGCTTAGTACCTCACAGGAGTCAGGACGGTCAAAGGTATTACATGAAGAAAAACAACCATCAGTATAATCAAGATGCTTAGTACCTCACTGGAGTCAGGACAATCAAATTATTACATGAAGAAAAACCACCATCAATATAATCAAGGTGCGTAGTACCTCACTGGAGTCAGGATGATCAAAGGTATTGCATGAAGAAAAACAACCATCAGTATAATCAAGATGCTTAGTACCTCACTGGAGTCAGGACGATCAAACTATTACATGAAGAAAAGCAACCATCAGTATAATCAAGATGCTTAGTACCTCACTGGAGTCAGGACAATCAAACTATTACATGAAGAAAAACAACCATCAGTATAATCAAGATGCTTAGTACCTCACTGGAGTCAGGATGATCAAAGGTATTACATGAAGAAATACAACCATCAGTATAATCAAGATGCTTAGTACCTCACTGGAGTCAGGACAATCAAACTATTACATGAAGAAAAACAACCATCAGTATAATCAAGATGCTTAGTACCTCACTGGAGTCAGGACGATCAAAGTATTACATGAAGAAAAAACACTGTATAGTGTACATACATACATACATACATACATACAAATGTACCTACATAATACATACATACATACATACATACACACACACACACACACACACACACATACATACACACATACGTGCATATATACAAATGTACGTACGTACTTACGTACATACATACATACATACATACATACATACATACATACATACATACTTATATACATACACACACACACACATACATACATACATACATACATACATACACACACACACACACATACATACACACATACGTGCATATATACAAATGTACGTACGTACTTACGTACATACATACATACATACATACATACTTATATACACACACACACACACACACACATACATACATACATACATACATACACACACACACACACATACATACACACATACGTGCATATATACAAATGTACGTACGTACTTACGTACATACATACATACATACATACATAATTATGTACATATATACATATACACACATATATGTATATATGTACGTGTGTATGTACGTACGTGCATACAGACATACATAAATACATACTTGCATACAAATATACATACATACAAATGTACATACATACATACATACATACATACATACATACATACATACAAATGTACATACGTACGTACATACATACATACAAATATACATACATACAAATATACATACACACATACAAATATATGACATACATACAAATGTATGTACATACATACAAATGTACATACGTACGTACATGCATGCATGCATGCATGCATACAAATATGCGTACATACATGCATACATAGATACATACAAATGTACATATGTACATACAAACAAATGTACATACATACATACATACATACATACATACATACATACATACATACATACATACATACATAGTTGAGTGGGAGAGGAAGTAGGAAATTAAATGTATAACTCTGTTGTTCAAAGCATCCGTCTGCATCATGGACTGTTTTCATTATTGATTACTGTCTGTCTGTCCATCTTCTCTCTCCTCAGTATGGTTTCAATATGGTCATGTCTCACCCTCATGCTGTGAATGAGATCGCCCTCAGTCTCAATAACAGGAACCCAAGGTCAGTTAATGTAACACACGCACACGCACACGCACACACACACACACACACACACACACACAGCACACTACTACAGATTGGTCTACATAATTCCCATCTTAACTACCAAAACAGCTAACATCATAACTCAGGTGGACTCCCTGTCTGCTCTCTCTCTCTCTCTCTCTCTCTCTCTCTCTCTCTCTCTCTCTCTCTCTCTCTCTCTGTCTCTCTCTGTCTCTCTCTCGCTCTCTCTGTCAATTCAATTCAATATGTGCTTTATGGCATGACATACGTTTGTGTACATATTGCCAAAGCATGTAAAACAACAACAACACAACAATGATTACAATAATAACAGCAACAACAACAATGATTATGATATCAAACAACAACAGTAGCAATAGGTATCATCACCCACTGTCTCTCAGGTTGTGGCAGGAAAATATAAATCTTGCTGCAATGCTCGCCGCTGGCCCCCCTCCCAGGACCACCCGCAGCTTACCTGCATCCTCCATTTCCTGCTACTCTGGAATCACATGTTCCAGCTCCTGGACAAAAGCCCGGCACTGTTTTTTACATGTGTCACATTAAAGGAGGAAGTGCCCCTCTGTCTCCACCTCATCTGTCATGCACTGACCACATGTTCGATGCTCTTTTGGCAACCACGTCTTTTGTGTCTCCCCATTTCAATGGCCAGACTGTGGTCATTGAGCCTGTATTTGGTGAGGGTCTGTCGCTGCTTCCTGTCTCTGACAGTTAAGAGATGTTCTTCCATATCATAGTTTGTTTTTAGGGCCCGATAGACTTCTAGTTTGTTTTGAGTTTTGATTTCAGCGTTCCAGTGTTTCAGATAATTGTTCTTGCTTTGTTTTATAGCTGATTTATCCTCATGTTGGTTTGTTTTATAGTCTGATTTATCCTCATGTTGGTTTGTTTTATAGCTGATTTATCCTCATGTTGGTTTGTTTTATAGCTGATTTATCCTCATGTTGGTTTGTTTTATAATCTGATTTATCCTCATGTTGGTTTGTTTTATAGCTGATTTATCCTCATGTTGGTTTGTTTTATAATCTGATTTATCCTCATGTTGGTTTGTTTTATAGCTGATTTATCCTCATGTTGGTTTGTTTTATAGCTGATTTATCCTCATGTTGGTTTGTTTTATAGCTGATTTATCCTCATGTTGGTTTGTTTTATAGCTGATTTATCCTCATGTTGGTTTGTTTTATAGCTGATTTATCCTCATGTTGGTTTGTTTTATAGTCTGATTTATCCTCATGTTGGTTTGTTTTATAGCTGATTTATCCTCATGTTGGTTTGTTTTATAGCTGATTTATCCTCATGTTGGTTTGTTTTATAGCTGATTTATCCTCATGTTGGTTTGTTTTATAATCTGATTTATCCTCATGTTGGTTTGTTTTATAGCTGATTTATCCTCATGTTGGTTTGTTTTATAATCTGATTTATCCTCATGTTGGTTTGTTTTATAGCTGATTTATCCTCATGTTGGTTTGTTTTATAATCTGATTTATCCTCATGTTGGTTTGTTTTATAGCTGATTTATCCTCATGTTGGTTTGTTTTATAGCTGATTTATCCTCATGTTGGTTTGTTTTATAGCTGATTTATCCTCATGTTGGTTTGTTTTATAGTCTGATTTATCCTCATGTTGGTTTGTTTTATAGTCTGATTTATCCTCATGTTTGTTTGTTTTATAGCTGATTTATCCTCATGTTTATTTGTTTTATAGCTGATTTATCCTCATGTTGGTTTGTTTTATAGTCTGATTTATCCTCATGTTGGTTTGTTTTATAGTCTGATTTATCCTCATGTTGGTTTGTTTTATAGTCTGATTTATCCTCATGTTTGTTTTTTTATAGCTGATTTATCCTCATGTTGGTTTGTTTTATAGCTGATTTATCCTCATGTTGGTTTGTTTTATAGCTGATTTATCCTCATGTTGGTTTGTTTTATAGTCTGATTTATCCTCATGGTGGTTTGTTTTATAGCTGATTTATCCTCATGTTGGTTTGTTTTATCGTCTGATTTATCCTCATGTTGGTTTGTTTTATAGCTGATTTATCCTCATGTTGGTTTGTTTTATAGCTGATTTATCCTCATGTTTGTTTGGAATGCAGTGCTGGCCTAAGGTTGGTTGGTCTTAGTATTTGTTAAAGGGTTAGTGAGTCTCAGAACCAGCTGCTTCAGGGGACTTTTTTCGGGGTACAGTTCTTGGGTTTTCAGAGCTTTGAAGTGCAATGTATTTGTTGGGCTTGTATTTAAGTCCATCCAGAAATGCAGAGATCTTTTTTGTACATGTATCAATAATGGAAACCGGCCTAATTCTGCCCTACATGCGTTGTTGGGTGTTTTCCTTTATATTTTCAGAATCATTCTACAGAATTCAGCATGTAGGGTTTCTGCTGCATGCTTGTCCCATCTAGTGTAGCTGGAAAGACTGAGTGGACCCCATACTTCACTTCCATATAGCGCAATGGGCAGAATTACACTATCAAACAGTTTGCACCAGATGTAGATTGGTTTTTCAATATTAAAGAATTTATTTTTAATTGCATATAGAGCTCTGCCAGCTTTTTGTTTTAGCTTATTCACTGCCCTACTGAAACTCCCCAATGCTGTAATAATTAGACCAAGGTAAGTATACTGCATCGTATGCTCTGAGGTGATGCTACCTAGAGTCAACTGGTATCTATTTTCCTGACATCTGGGCTTCTTCTGGAAGATCATTACTTTTGTCTTTTTTGGATTTATTGCCAGGGCCCAGTGCTGGCAATAGTCCTCAAGCAGGTGTAGTAGTTGTTGTAGCCCACTTTTGGTTGGTGACAACTGCTTTATGCAGATGATCTACATCTGCATAAAGCAAAAACTTTACTTCCATGTCATACAGGGGGAGACCTGGGGCTGCAGACTGTTCCAGCTGTGCTGCCAGTTCATCAATATATATACTGAACAGTGTTGGGCTAAGTTCACAGCCCTGTCCCACCCCTCTATTCTGAGTGAAGAACTCAGTGTCTTTGTCTCCAAGCTTAACTGCACATTTGTTGTCCGAATACATTGACTTTATTATGTCATATACTTTACCCCCTACACTACTTTGTAAAAGTTTATAGTATAGTCCTTCATGCCAAATAGAGTCGAAAGCTTTTTTGAAGTCAATAAAACAAGCAAATATTTTTCCATTTTTGGTTTGATTCACATTTTCATTTATGAGGGTGTGTAGGGTGTAAATATGGTCCGTAGTCCAGTGATTTGGGAGGAAGCCAGTTTGACCTTTGCTCAGGACATTGTGTTCGTTAAGGAGGGTTAGAATTCGATTGTTCAAAATGCTATTAAACACCTTCCCCAGACTACTGCTCACACAAATGCCTCTGAAATTATTAGGATCCAATTTGTCTCCATTTTTATGAATAGGCGTTATAAGCCCTTTGCTCCAGGTATCAGGAAAATATCCCGAACTTACAACGATGTTGAATAATTTGAGTACTGCCCTTTGCAGCTCAGGTGTGCTGTTTTTAAGCATCTTGCCTCTGGTGCTGTCAAGGCAACAAGCTTTATTGGGTTTTAAGGATTTGAGCTTCTGCTCCAATTCTTCTTGTGTTATTGGAAAATCCAGTGGGTTTTGGTTGTCTTTTATAGTGCGTTCGCGCAACTGTGATTTCTGTTTGATCGGATTGTAATTGGAATTTGAGTGTTCTTGTTGGATTTCCGAATAGATATGTTCAAAATGATTTTTCCAAATTTCTCCATTTTGGATACGCAGGTCTTGTGGATTTGTAGAGCTCAAATTATTCCACATTTCCCAGAATTGGTTTTGATTCAGGGAATGTTCTATTTCCTGTAGGGTTCTATCTACATGGCTTTGTTTTTTCATTCTTAATGTGTGTTTATATAGTTTTAATTTTTCGCTATATTTCTTTCTTATATCCATATCTCGAGGTTGGTAGTGTTTCAGGTTTGACAGTTTACGCAGTTCCTTTCTTATATTTTTACAATCGTTGTCAAACCATTTTTCATTTTTAGGTTGTTTCTTTTTGTTGTTGTTGGTCCTTGGTAGGACCATATTTGCTGCCGTCTGAAAGATGTAATTGATTTCATTGACAGCTTGGTTGGTATTGTCCTTATTAGTTTCAAACGGTTTGTTAATGAAGTTAGTAATCATATTAAGTAATTTGAATGAGTGTAGGATATTGATACATTTTTCTGCACTGTCTGGAGCCCATCTGTAGGTCTTATTGATTTTGAACAGCTTGCTGGGCTCCTCTATAGGCATTTGAGTCAGGTTAATAGTTTTGAAGAAAATCATAATTTGGTTATGGTCAGAAAGAGGAGTTTGTTGTCTGACAGTGAATGCGTTGAAGGAGGTGGGGTCCATGTCAGTTATTGCATAGTCAACTACACTAGCTCCAAGACCTGAACAACATGTGAACCTTCCCAAAGAGTCTCCTCTAATCCTGCCGTTAAGCGTGTACAGTTGAGCAGTTAGCGATTCCCCCCGTGGTGCGGGAGATACGGGTTCGCGTCCTGGCTGCGGCGGTTCCTGCAGTTGCCCCCCCGAATTCGCTACATTGGTGTCAGAAGTGGGATACGCACGGACACGCTTCCCAAAGGAGGGGGGTAGTGTAACGTGGATGGATAAGTAGACACGTTAGCCCTTGGCTAACTGGTCGGACCCTTTAGTCAAGCGGTTAACGATGTCGCTTGCGGTGTGGGAGCCCCAGGTTTGCATCCTGGCTGTGGCGATTTGCGGGGACGCGAATCTCGAAGGAAGGGGGCAATGTAACGATCACGGATGAATAGGCTTGGTAGCCCTTGGCTAAGGGGTCGGACCCTTTAGTTGAGCAGTTAGCGATGTCTCCCGTGGTGTGGGAGATAAGGGTTCGTGTCCCAGCTGCGGCAGTTCCTGTGGTTGCCCCCCCAAATCCGCTACATTGGTTCTCTCTCTCTCTCTCTCTCTCTTTCAAATTCAAATTCAAATGTGCTTTATTGGCATGACAACATTCTCATATTGCCAAAGCATTAATAACATACAATACACAATATTTAATGTCATAACAAACAATACAAACAAGATAAGACAAAACAAACAAACACACAAACAGACAGACATGTATTAATGAAGTGATTTTAGTCCCTCACTGTGCCTCACTTTGTGGCAGCTGCTACACACTTTGCTGCCACCATGAACCTTGGGCTGTCTCACCTAATACGTAGGGGGCTGCCTGGGCAGAGTCAACATGTATTTGTGTTTGTGTTATTTGTGTGAACTTGGGGTGGTATTCTCTTCTGATATGTTTGTGTTTGTCACATGTGGTCAAGAAGTGGAGCTGTGTCTGCACCACTCCTTGACCACAATGAGACACAGCCCCTCTCTCTCTCTCTCTCTCTCTCTCTCTCTCTCTCTCTCTCTCTCTCTCTCTCTCTCTCTCTCTCTCTCTCTCTCTCTCTCTCTCTCTCCCTCCCTGTACCTATCTGGTCTCTCTGTCTCTCACTCTCGCTCGCTCTCTCTCTCTCAATTCAATTCAATTCAATATGTGCTTTATTGGCATGACATACGTTTGTGTACATATTGCCAAAGCATGTAAAACAACAACAACTCAACATAATGATTATAATAATAACAGCAACTCTCTCTCTCTCTTGCTCTCTCTCTCCCTGTACCTATCTGGTCTCTCTCTCTGTCTTTCTCTCTCTCTCTCTCGCTCTCTTTCTCTCTCTCTCTCTCCCTGTACCTATCTGGTCTCTTTCTCTCTCCCTCTCTTTCTCTCTCTCTCTCTCTCTCTCTCTCTCTCTCTCTCTCTCTCTCTCTCTCTCTCTCTCGCTCTCTCTCTCCTTGTACCTATCTGGTCTCTCTCTCACTATCTCTCTCAGTTCAGGTGGCTTTATTGGCATGAAAGGTTGTTCTCGTGTGTGTCCAAAGCTTTTGATACATTAAAATGTGTGTACACTGAAAAACAAAGTAGAAATAACAATAAGTGGTGATAATTAACATTAAAGATCTGCACAGTAAATGAACATTAACACACTAACAGATGGATTTGTATGTGTGCGTGTGTGTGTGTGTAAATACTATAACATTAATATTAGTTACATTTATAATAAAAATAAAGTATATATATATGTATATATACACTACCGTTCAAAAGTTTGGGATCACATTGAAATGTCCATATTTTTGAAGGAAAAGCACTGTACTTTTCAATGAAGATAACTTTAAACTAGTCTTAACTTTAAAGAAATACACTCTATACATTGCTAATGTGGTAAATGACTATTCTAGCTGCAAATGTCTGGTTTTTGGTGCAATATCTACATAGGTGTATAGAGGCCCATTTCAAGCAGCTATCACTCCAGTGTTCTAATGGTACAATGTGCTTGCTCATTGGCTCAGAAGGCTAATTGATGATTAGAAAACCCTTGTGCAATCATGTTCACACATCTGAAAACAGTTTAGCTCGTTACAGAAGCTACAAAACTGACCTTCCTTTGAGCAGATTGAGTTTCTGGAGCATCACATTTGTGGGGTCAATCAAACGCTCAAAATGGCCAGAAAAAGAGAACTTTCATCTGAAACTCGACAGTCTATTCTTGTTCTTAGAAATGAAGGCTATTCCATGCGAGAAATTGCTAAGAAATTGAAGATTTCCTACACCGGTGTGTACTACTCCCTTCAGAGGACAGCACAAACAGGCTCTAACCAGAGTAGAAAAAGAAGTGGGAGGCCGCGTTGCACAACTGAGCAAGAAGATAAGTACATTAGAGTCTCTAGTTTGAGAAACAGACGCCTCACAGGTCCCCAACTGGCATCTTCATTAAATAGTGCCCGCAAAACACCAATGTCAACATCTACAGTGAAGAGGCGGCTGCGGGATTCTGGGCTTCAGGGCAGAGTGGCAAAGAAAAAGCCATATCTGAGACTGACCAATAAAAGAAAAAGATTAAGATGGGCAAAAGAACACAGACATTGGACAGAGGAAGACTGGAAAAAAGTGTTGTGGACGGATGAATCCAAGTTTGAGGTGTCTGGATCACAAAGAAGAACGTTTGTGAGACGCAGAACAAATGAAAAGATGCTGGAAGAATGCCTGACGCCATCTGTTAAGCATGGTGGAGGTAATGTGATGGTCTGGGGTTGCTTTGGTGCTGTTAAGGTGGGAGATTTGTACAGGGTAAAAGGGATTCTGAATAAGGAAGGCTATCACTCCATTTTGCAACGCCATGCCATACCCAGTGGACAGCGCTTGATTGGAGCCAATTTCATCCTACAACAGGACAATGACCCTAAACACACCTCCAAATTGTGCAAGAACTATTTAGAGCAGAAGCAGGCAGCTGGTATTCTATCGGTAATGGAGTGGCCAGCGCAGTCACCAGATCTGAACCCCATTGAGCTGTTGTGGGAGCAGCTTGACCGTATGGTACGCAAGAAGTGCCCATCCAACCAATCCAACTTGTGGGAGCTGCTTCTGGAAGCGTGGGGTGCAATTTCTCCAGATTACCTCAACAAATTAACAGCTAGAATGCCAAAGGTCTGCAATGCTGTAATTGCTGCAAATGGAGGATTCTTTGACGAAAGGAAAGTTTGATGTAAAAAAAATCTTATTTCAAATACAAATCATTATTTCTAACCTTGTCAATGTCTTGACTCTATTTTCTATTCATTTCACAACATATGGTGGTGAATAAGTTTGACTTTTCATGGAAAACACAAAATTGTTTGGGTGATCCCAAACTTTTGAACGGTAGTGTATATATACACATACATACATACATACACACAGTGTAACATTAGTACAGTAATCGGTGTATGTGTGTCTTGTGTCTGTGTGTGTATATGGGTGTACCATGTTTTTCTATCCTAATGGGGACCAAATGTCCCCATTAGGATAGAAAAACCAGAAACCACCTACCATGTGGGGCCATTTTATGGGGCCCCACAAGGAAAGGGTCTGTTTTAGGGTTAAGACTTGGTTTTAGGGTTATGGTTAGAATTAGGGTTAGGTTAAGGTTAGGGTAAGGGTTAGGGTTAGGCATGTAGTTTGTGTGGTTAAGGTTAGGGTTAAGGGCTAGGAAATGAATGTAGTCAATGGGGGGCCCCACAAGTATAGATTTGTGTGTTTGTGTGTGTGTGTGTGAGTGTGTGTGTGTGTGTGTAAGTAATATTATAATATTAACATTAGTGACATTTATAATAATAATACAAATAAAATAATGAATGATACACTATGTATATGTAGATATATATGTATGTGTATGTGTATGTATATATATAGTATAACATCAGTACAGTAATAGATGTATGGTGTGTGTGTGTGTGTGTGTGTGTGTGTGAGTAAATAGGTGTGTTGTGGTGTTGTGGTTGTGTTCCATCACTCACTGTCCCTCAGACTGCAGCAGGCAGAAAGGAACTGTGCCGCAAGTGTAGCGCACTCTGCTCTTTCCCCCAAGAGTAGTTTGAGTGTTTCTGCATCAGGAAGGTGGAGTAAAATTGGGCAGAAGTGGTTGAATTGAGGGAAGTAGATTTTTCTGATGTGTATCTATTGTTCACATGTGGTTGTGAGGTGCAGCTCTGTCTCCACCTCCCTCAGAGAGCAGTGTTGACACAGCCGATCATCAACAGGTAGCCACCATTTTCAATGGCCAGGCTGTGCTCACTGAGTCTGTACTTTGTCAAGGTGGTTCTCAATGTTGTGTCAGTTAGCCTGGTCAGATAATCTGCCAGTGTGTACTGTCTGTTTAGGGCCAGATAGCACTGCATGTTGCTCTGTGTTTGTCTTTAAGTGTTCCAGTAGGTGATGTCATGTTGTTTTTGATGTGTTATCATTTGGTTGACTCTAAGTGGTTTTGTATCAGTGTGTTGGTCTTGAGGCTGTGGGTGGCAGTATTGTTTAAATGTGTTATCATTTGGTTGACTCTAAGTGGTTTTGTATCAGTGTGTTGGTCTTGAGGCTGTGGGTTGTCAGTGTTGTTGAGTGAACTAAGTCTTGAGGCTGTGGTTTGCCAGTGTTGTTGAGTGAACTAAGTATTGAGGCTGTGGGTTGTTTGTATTGTTGAGTGACCTAAGTCTTGAAGCTGTGGGTTGTCAGTATTGTTGAGTGAACTAAGTCTTGAGGCTATGGGTTGTCAGTATTGTTGAGTGACCTAAGTCTTGAGGCTGTGGGTTGTCAGTATTGTTGAGTGAACTAAGTGTTGAGGCTGTGTGTTGTCAGTATTGTTGAGTGAACTAAGTCTTGAGGCTGTGGGCGGTCAATATTGTTGAGTGAACTAAGTCTTGAGGCTGTGGGTTGCCAGTGTTGTTGAGTGAACTAAGTCTTGAGGCAGTGGGTTGTCAGTATTGTTGAGTGAACTAAGTCTTGAGGCTGTGGGCGGTCAATATTGTTGAGTGAACTAAGACTTCAGGCTGTGGGTTGTCAGTATTGTTGAGTGAACTAAGTATTGAGGCTGTGGGTTGCCAGTGTTGTTGAGTGAACTAAGTCTTGAGGCTGTGGGTTGTCAGTATTGTTGAGTGAACTAAGTCTTGAGGATGTGGGTTGTCAGTATTGTTGAGTGAACTAAGTCTTGAGGCTGTGGGCGGTCAATATTGTTGAGTGAACTAAGTCTTGAGGCTGTGGGTTGCCAGTGTTGTTGAGTGAACTAAGTCTTGAGGCAGTGGGTTGTCAGTATTGTTGAGTGAACTAAGTCTTGAGGCTGTGGGCGGTCAGTATTGTTGAGTGAACTAAGACTTCAGGCTGTGGGTTGTCAGTATTGTTGAGTGAACTAAGTATTGAGGCTGTGGGTTGCCAGTGTTGTTGAGTGAACTAAGTCTTGAGGCTGTGGGTTGTCAGTATTGTTGAGTGAACTAAGTCTTGAGGATGTGGGTTGTCAGTATTGTTGAGTGAACTAAGTCTTGAGGCTGTGGGTTGTCTGTATTGTTGACTGAACTAAACATCAGGACCAGCTGGCAGAGGGGACTCTTCTTTGCTCATAGCTGTTCCAGCAGATTCAAGTTCTGCTGTAGCCCTTGGACAGTGGGCAACACCAGGACCTGGTCATCTGCGTAGAGCAGGAGTTTGATTTCTGTGTCATAGAGGATAAAACCAGGTGCTGCAGATTGCTCCAACTTAGTGGCCAGTTCATTAACATATATGTTCAATGGAGTTGGGCTTAAGTTGCAACCTTGTCTTACCCCGCGTCTCTGGGTGAATTAATGTGTTCTCTTGTGGCCAATTTTGATGCTGCATTTATTGTCTGTATACATTGATTTAATTATGTTGTATGTTTTACCCCCTACACCACTTTCAATAACTTTATAAAAAAAGACCTTCGTGCCATATTGAATCAAAAGCCTTTTGGATATCTATACAGCAGGCATATATGTTTTCATTTTTTTGGTTAACATGTACGTTTGTCAGTTAGGGTGTGTAGGGTGTAAATGTGGTCCGACGTTCTGCAGTTTGGAAGGAGTCCAATTTGACTTTTACTCAAGACATTGTGTTGAGTAAGGAAGTCTATAAGTCGTGCATTAATAATGCTACAAAGAACCTTCCCCAGTTTACTGTTCACACAAATGCCTCGCTAGTTGTTGGGGTGGAATTTATCACCTTTTTTATAAATGGGGGTAATGAGTCCATGATTCCAGATATCAGGGAAGAAACCTACACTCAGAACCAAATTAAACAATCTGAGGAGAGCCAAGTGGACTGTTTTACTGCAGTGTTTCAGCATGTCATGTAGGACAGCACCAGGCCTGCTGGATTTATTTGGTTTGAGAGTGTGAAGTCTTTCCTTCAGCTCCTGCTCAGTTATGGCAGAGTCCAGTGGGTTCTGATTCTCTTTTATAGCCAATTCAAGTTCATGTCATTTTCTTGGATATGATTTTGATCAGAATTTGTACTTAATGGTATTGTTTCGTACAACGTTTTAAAATGGTTAATCCATATGTCTGCACTTTGTGTGGCCAGTTCTTCTGGTTTGTCTTTACTGAGTTTTTTAGTTTTCCCAGAAATTGTTTGTGTTTATGGACTCTTCAGTTAATGTCCGTTTTTTGCGGGTATATTGTTCCTTTTTGGTTCTGAGTATATGCTTGTGTTGCTTTAGAGTTTCACAGTAATGAAGGTGTAAATCCACATTGTTTGGGTCTCTATGTTTTGATTTGATAACTTTTTCGGTTCTTTTCTCATAATTTTACAGTCCAAGTCAAACCAGTCGTCCTCTTGGTGTTGTGGTTTGTTTGTTGATTGTTGGAGTTGAGCTGTTTTTGCAGTTTTTCCAAATATGTAATGAATATGTTTCACCGCCAGACTGATGCCTTCCTTACTGTGAATGTGGTCATGTCCAGAAAGCTGTTTAATAGTGTTTGGATGTTTTGACTGCTGGTTGCTTTCTGGAACTCTTCTGTGCTGTTTTGGGCCCGTCTGTATGATGTAGGAAGGTTGAACAGCTTGCTGGGCTGTGTGTGGTGAGGTTAGTGTCTGTCTTTTTGAAGAACAGGGTAATTTGTCTGTGATCAGACAGAGGGGTCAGTGCTTTAACAGTGAATGCTCTGAAAGAGGAAGAGTAGGTCTGTGACCATGTAGTCAACAGTACTACTGCCAAGAGGAGAGCAATAGGTGTTTCTTCCCAGAGTCCCCTCGTAACCTACCACTGACAGTGTACAGACCCAGGCTTCGACAGAGCTGCAGGAGGTCCTTCCCGTTCTTGTTTACCTGTGGGTCAGAGCTGTTTCTAGGGAGATTAGTGACATTTTTAATTTAATTGTGACCCATTATGTGACTATTACCTTTGTCAGTATTGAAATCGGGTAGGGAGCCTGTTCGAGCATTCATAGCTCAACATGTCATCACGTCCCCCTTAGCCTGGAACCTGCAGATCTCATCATGGAGGTTAGAGAAGATGTCCTCATCAAAGTATGGGGAATCACTTGGATGAATGTAGATTGCACAGAGGAATGTGTCTTTTTGTGCGTTTGTTTTCTCTTTCTTGATTTTCAGCCAGATGTGTGATTTCTGCATTTTAATTTTTGTTATAAAATTTGTAAGCTCTGCCTTATGCCAAATTATGGTTCCTCCTGAATCTCTTGCCTGTTTAATTGAGGGGTGTTTGGTGGATGATATTATGATTTCTTTGTCGTCTGGGGGACAGTGAGTGATGGAGTCTGGTTTACACCAAGTCTCCTGAAGGATAATGATGTCTATATCGTCCATGTTAGTTTTGAACTCCAGGGTCTTACTTTTACACCCAAATATGGATGATTTAATTCCCTGGATATGCCAGAGTGCAATAGATAGTGCATTCATGAGTGTAAAATCAATTTAAGAACAAAAACCAAAACCAAATTAACCATTTTAAAACTGAGATAAACAGTGTCAAAGACAGGTATTTGGTAGGAACTAGGATATTTAAGCTTATAGTTCAGCATTTATAGCAGACTGCGTGCACTCACTATGCTTAGCCCATCAACCTGGTGCATATGAGGCTGAGCAGCTGTTTGCTCTCTCCCATGTCCGTGTTGCTGGCTCTGGCTGTTCCCTTCAATGCTGCGGCATAGCTGTACTGCTCCTGCTGCTGAGCTGGACTCTGCTGCTGGGGGGCTGGGCCGGGCCAGAGGGATCTTAGCGGGGGGTACACATGTCCTCCTGGTGGCGCTCTGGATCTGGGGCGGCTGTGCTGCTAGAGGGCTGGGCCGGGCTGGAGGGGTCTCAACTGAGGGTACACATGTCCTCCTGGTGGCGCTCTGGATCTGGGGCGGCTGTGCTGCTGGAGGGCTGGTCCAGGCTGGAGGGGTCTCAATGGAGGGTACACATGTCCTCCTGGTGGCGCTCTGGATCTGGGGGGGCTGTACTGCTGGAGGGCTGGGCCAGGCCAGAGGGATCTCAGCGGGGGATTCACATGTCCTACTGGCGGTGCTCTGGGTCTGGGGGGGCTGTGCTGCTGGAGGTGTGGTGGTTGCTGCATGATGCAGTCTCTCGGGGGTATGAGATGTAAAGGTCATCTGGGTGAAGGCTGGAGCATCATCTGCTAATCTGAGGGGGGCCGTCTGGGCAGCGTCCAAAGGCAACGTCCTTCAGCTCTCTCTCTCTCTCTCTCTCTCTCTCTCTCTCTCTCTCTCGCTCTCTGTCTGTCTGTCTGTCTGTCTGTCTGTCTGTCTGTCTCTCTCTGTCTGTCTGTCAGTCCGTCTCTGTCTCTGTCTCTCTCTCTGTCTGTCTCTCTCACTCTCTCTCTCTCTCTCATAATGCTAGCGGGACAGTATGGCCATTGTTGGAGGTGAGACTTTCTCGCTCTCTCTCGCATTGGCGTGGAGTTTGAATTGTTTGCTGTATTTTTTTCCGGATGTTCTACAGTATTCTTCCGTTGTCCTGTGTGCATGATCAGGTAAACTTTATTACTACATGTACCGAGTGTTCAGTTGTTTTGTCCGGTTGTTTTCAGAAAGAATGGCATCCTCCGAGACGCCACTTCTGTCCATCCGTCATGGGATCTGGATAGTCCCACCGGAGCCCAGCGTGATGGTGGAGGAGGTTTTGTTGGCCGTTGGAGAGCACGTTGGTCATGGTCTACTGTTTGCTTCCAGGATGAACAAGGTTGTGGTGGTGTTTTGAAGGAGGAGCGTCATATTAGTGAGATGATGGAGAGGGGTGTAGTTATCAGGGATATCTATACTACTGTTTCTCCATTGTCGGTTCCCTCTACCAGAATCACAATGTCGGGAGTTCTGCCATTTATCCCCAGCGAGCTGTTGTAAAATGAGCTGTGGAGGTCTGGTAAATTTGTCAGTGGTTTCACAACTGTCCATCTCAGATGTACAGATCCGAAGGTAGAACATGTTAAGTCACTCAGGAGACAAGTATTTATGTCTCTGGACTCTCCAACACAGAGTTTGGAGGATTCCTTTAGAGTTAAACTCGGTAATGGCTCGTACATGGTGTATTCTAGTTCGGGGCAGGTGAAATGTTTTGAGTGTGGTGATGTCGGCTATAAGCGCTTCGCACGTCCGCAGAGACAGCAAGCGGAGAAAGAAACCGCAGAGGCTAACATCCTGCCCCCTGATCATGTCTCCGAGGCGGGGAGACGAGAACAGAGTCAGTCGGAGGAACAGCCTGCTCCACCGGTTGTAGATGAGGAAATAGGCTCTCGGCCAATGACCTCGGAGCCGGGGGCAGAGCTTGCAGAGACACTCGCAGCTGAACAGGCAGCTGCATCCAGCAGCTTGGCAGGGACTGAGGATGTGCTCAGTGGTAAGGGACACAGTGTGAAGGGTGGAGGTAGGCCTACTGAAGAGAACACAGAGTGTGGAGGACAGTCCCTGTAGCCAGGTGACAGGTGAGGCTGAGGACTTGGATTATGAATCAGAGTCTGATGGTGTGTCAGCTGGTGAAACATCAAACCACAGCACAGATCTATATTCTCTGGAGGACACAAATGATTTTTTGATGAAACTTTTGGGAAGTCAGTAAAAGTAAAAGATTATTTTAATGATACAGAGAAGTTCATTAGGACTGTTGGTCATCTGCAGAAATGGGCTGGTGTTGAGCTGCTTGATGAAAAAAAAAACGTTTTCGACATAAGAAACGCATCACAGCCTTGAGAAAGGCAGCAAAGGGGAAAACTGTAAGAAGGAAAAAGTTGTGAAATAAATTATGATCCTGCATCACAGGGTGCTTTACTCTTTTCTGGTTCATGCTGGTCTGTTTCTGTCTCTGTCTTCTTCTCTGTTCTACCCATCTCGTACAGGGGCTCAGAGTTGGATCTCTTAACATTAATGGTGGGAGGGACAGATTTAAGAGGGCTTTAGTGGCTGAGGTTGTGAAGCAGAAAAAGCTAGATGTGTTTTTTCTGCGGGAAACTCATAGTGACCAAACTAATGAGATAGATTGGGGTGGTGGTGGGAGGGGTCATATGCACTCAGCCATGGCACCAACTTTAGTGGAGGAGTAGCAGTGTTACTAACTAAAAGGTCTAATCCAAGAATTGTGTCATCTGTGGAGTTAGTTAAGGGGAGGTGTCTGATTGTAAGGATAGAAACTGAAGGGTGCCCTTTCTGCTTGCTCAATGTCTATGCCCCTATTCAGGGAGCTGACAGATTAACCTTTCTCAGTGTTTTGAGGGATGAGCTGCAGAAGTTGATCAGGAGCAGCTATTCATAGGTGGGGACTGGAACTACACCATTGATTTCACCATGGACAGGACAAGTGAGGAACCACACATTCAGTCACCTGGTAGCATAGGCAGAATAGTTCCTTTATCAGATTTACTAGATGCATGGAGGTTGAAACACCCCACTGTTAGACAGTACTTATGGGTCAGGGTGAGCACTACCATGGTGAATGCAGCCAGGTTAAATAGATTCTACATTTCAAAGTCACTGGCATCCAGCCTAGTTAGTAGCTCCATTACTCCAGTTGGCTCTACTGATCACCATCTCATCACAGTAGATTTGATCATTTCTCCTGAGCAAAAAGTTTGGTCATGTTGGCATTTCAACAACAAGTTGTTGCAGGATAGCATTTTCTGTCAGAGCTTTGAACAATCTTGGGACTGCTGGCAAAGTAAAAAAGCTGATTTTGATTTGCTGAGGCAATGGTTGGAAGAAGGTAAGGCACAGATTTGTGTCTTCTGTCAGCAATATACATCTCAGTCCTCTGCTAGTATTAAAGTAGCAGTCCAGGAGCGGGAGGACAAAATTAAGAACATTGAGTGTGTTCTGAATAATCCAGACATTGCTACCAATGGCCTGCTGCAAGAAAAAGACTGGAGCTCAGGAATTTCATGCAGGAGAGAGTGAAAGGAGCCCTCGTTACTTTCGAATGAACACTTTAAATCTCTATTGGGTAAGGCAGATCAAAATGACATCAACACAAGTGATCCTTTCTTCAACCATAAAGTGGTAGAAAATCTACCAATCAGAACAGACCAATTTGATATGGAAGAGCTGGGAAAGTGTTTAAACAAACTTAGTAAAATGAAGACTCCAGGCCCAGACCAGATTCCAGCCATCATCTGGAAAAACCCACTTTTCCACGAGCAGTTACTCAAATTTTGCAGTGAAACGAAAATGGGTAATAAACCAAAAGGCTTCTCAGTTTCTTATATTCTCCCTCTGCCAAAGAAAGGAGACCTTTCTATTCCGTCAAACTGTAGAGGTATCACACTATCTGCAGTAGCTTCAAAAATATACAACTCAATGCTTCTGAACAGAATAACAGTTCATATCGATCGTATTCTAAGACTACACCTCAGATCCTGGCTCTAAGAATTATTGAAGAGTTTAGAATATGCAAGAGAAAAGCAACCATTATTTTTGTCGATTTTTGCAAAGCATTTGACAGTATAAACCAGAAAGTAATGCTGCACAGTCTTCTAAACTACTGAATTCCATCAGAAATCATTCATGAAATTGCCATTATGTATGAAAATGCTTCCAGCTACGTGCAAACTGCAGACGGTCTCCAGACTACTGTTGGAATACTGCAAGGGGACACTCTTGCACCTTACCTCTTTGTTGTAGTCGTCGATTACATCCTGTGACAATCAGTTGATACAAAGAAGAGCAGTGGCCTGGATGTTCAGCCAAGTAAGACAGTCAGAAACCCAAGCAAGTTTCTCACAGACCTCGACTATGCTGATGACATAGCTCTAACAGCATCACTTCTTCAAGGAGCCCAAGAGCTATTAACCTGTCTTGGAAAAGCTTCAGTTAAAGTTGGTCTCAGTATTATTTCCAAAAAGACCATGTACGTGTCAATCGAGGACACAATACGCAAACCAATCACGCCCGGTAATGGAACACCGCTCAACGAGGTCCCTGACTTCAAATATCGCCGATCTTTTGTTGTCGACAGGAAGAAATATTTAATGTCAAGGAAAGGACAAGCCTGGAATGCCTGTAATAAATTACATCATACATGGAAGTCTGACATCTCTGACAAGACAAAACTAGCATTCTTCAGAGCATGTGTTGAAAGTATCCTACTTTATGGGTCGGAGACATGGACAATGAAAACAAATCTTCAGGCGACTTGATGGAACATGCATGCGCCTCCTTATGAGAGTTAAGAACATCTCCTGGTGGGAGCACAAAACCAAAGCTGAACTCCACGGTTATACACCATCTATCTCAACCACAGTTGCACAGAGGACAGCACGTTTTGCAGAATTTTAAAATCGATTCTAGTTTTGACGGGGAGCCGATGCAGAGATGTAAGAACAGGTGTAATGTGCTCATACTTTTTAGCTCTGGTGAGAACACGTGCTGCCACATTTTGAATTAACTGTAGTTGGAGCACAACTGATTTTTGGAGGCTGGTGTATAGTCCATGACAGTAGTATAGTCTACTTGTTATAAATGCATGGATTAATTTATCACAGTCTGATTTTGATAGAAAGCCTCTTAGTTTTGAAATGTTTTAAGATGGTAGAAGGCTGATCTTGTGAGATGACTTATGTGGCTCTTAAACTTCAGATCACTGTCCATGATTACACCCAGATTTCTAGCTTCACTTTTACACTCCAGAGACAGAGAGCTGAGATGAGCTGCAGTTGTCTCTGTCTCTCAGTCTTTGCACCAAAAACAAGTATTTATGTCTTGTCTTTGTTCAGTTGTAAAAAGTTCTCTGACATCCATAGATTAATATTGTCAATACACTGGGTTAGGGAACGTATGGGATCTAGGTCATCAGGAGCTCGGGATATGTACAGTCGTGAATCATCTGCATAATTATGGTAATTTATTTTGTGTTTCTGTATAACTTGTGCGAGTGGGAGCATATAGAGATTAAATAGTAATGGTCCAGGAATCGAACATTGGGGTACCCCACACATTATACCCACTTTGTCTGAGGAAAAGTCTTCAATAGATACAAAGAACTGCCTGTCCTGTAGGTCTGTTCTAAACCGGTTGAGAACCGGGTCAGAGAAGCCGATCCATTTTTCTAATCTCTCTAGCAACATGTCATGATCAATGGTGTCGAAGGTGGCACTGAGATCCAGGGGCACAAGAACAGATCATTTTTTAGAATCTGTGTTCATATGCAGATCATTCACAACTTTGATAAGTGCTGTTGCTGTGCTATGGTGAGATCAAAAGCCTGATTGATAAATGGCTAAATGTTTTTTCAAGTATTTTGCTGAGGAATGGTAAGTTGGAGATGGGCCTGTAGTTGGCAATAGCTGTCGCATCAAGGTTGCTGTTCTTCAGAAGTGGTTTAACGACAGCTGTCTTAAGTTCTGCATGAAATATACCTGCCTGAAGAGAGTCGTTAAAAGTTCCAAGACATCATATGCTAAGCAGTTAAAAACATTTTTAAAAAATTTGGTAGGGAGAGAATCCAAGCAGCAGGTGGAGGACCTGAGCTGCTCAACCATATTGTCTAGACTTTTATTAGAGTGTCAGTGAGACATGGCACCAGTGACATTTCTGGAGAACTGGAGGGTAGGTTCATTACTGGATCTTGAGGCACTAATGTTCTGTCTAATGGCAATAATTTTGTTATTGAAGAATGTAACGAATTGCTCACATTTTTCAGTGGACAGCATCTCTGATGGGTTTGGAGATGGTGGATTAATAAGTTGATCAATAGTAGAGAAAAGCATTTTACTACTGTTGATTTTTTCCATTCATGATTTTAGCGAAAAAAGACGATCTGGCCTGTTTAATTTCTTTGCTGTACTTGTTCAGTCTATCCTTGTAAATGTCATGGTGAACCTGAAGTTTAGTCTTTCCCCACTGTCCTTCTGCTGGCAACACTCTCTCTTAAGCTGCCTAACAACCACTCCATTTCTCAAGGGGGCTTTTGGTTTTTCAATGTTTTTAGTTTTAACAGGTGCAATGTTGTTAAAGATATTTTGTATTTTTAAGTTGAAGTTGTTTACAAGATCCTCAGTTTGTGATGCCATGAAGGGTGACAACTCATTTACAGTTTTCTTAAAGGTTTCAGTTGTATTATTGTCAATGAAGCATTTTTTTTTATCATTCGTGTGCTCTTCTGTTGTACAGGAAAAGCAGATACATCAAAAAATATACAACAGTGATCTGAAATCGCAGCATCCATGACACAGGGTACAGTAATATTAAGTCCTTTTGATATTACTAAGTCTAGAGTAAGCCCCTTAATATGGGTGTCTCCAGAAACATGCTGAGTGAGGGTAAATGCCTCCAGTAAGTGAATTAGGTTTCTAGCACTGGGGTCTGTTTGATTGTGAACATGAACATTAAAATCACCTAAGATGATGAAGTAATCATACTCAGTGGAAACCACAGACAGTAGCTCTGAAAATTCATCAAGAAAGCCATGTTTAGATTTTGGTGGTCGATAGACAGTAATTATTAAAATCATAGCATTACAATGTATAGAAAAACCAAGGTATTCAAAAGACTTGAATTTCCCGAGGGGGATTTCCTTGCAGCTATAGGAATCAGAGAAGACAGCAGCTATTCCACCGCCTCTCTCATCAGATCTGGTGGTATGGATGAATTTGAAGCCAGGAGGTGCAGACAGGTAAAGTACAACAAGACAGTCAGGCGGGTGAAGGAGGACAAAAGGAGGCAGGTGAGGGACAGGAGGCTGCAAAACAGAAAGAAAACTGTCTAAGTGAAAGACCTGGAGGATGTAGTGGGAGTAGTGTTGTCACGATACCAACATTTTTGTTTCAATACCGTCACCAAGTCGTGAATTTTGATACTTTTTTTTAAAAAAGGGGGAACACTCTCAGATTGTGTTTTGTTTCCAACGTGGAAAACACAAACTTTTAGAACAATGAGAACAATAAAATAAAGCAATGGCATTTAATGTAAAATGACAATAATCTGGGTTAACTAAAATAGCAGCATAATCTCAAACTGTTGAGTTACCTCTAACCTATCCTAAATCTTGGCTGTGTAATTTTTTTTTTTCTTGGTCAAGAAAAGTATTGTCAACTCGGCAATTGAGCTTTATCTTAATTCTGAACATCTTTTCTTTGTCACAATTCATAATAGATTTCATCCATTATCCAAACTGCTTATCCTTACTCAGGATCGCAGGGATGCTGGAGCCTATCCCAGCAGTCACTGGGCGGCAGGCGGGGAGACACCCTGGACAGGCTACCAGGCCATAGATTTGTATCTATTAAAACAATAAGAAATTACATTCAACACAATGAGATCTATGACAAAAATTAGAACATTAATAGCCCAACAAATATAGCAACATAAGTGGCTTGAATAGTATTCTGTCACTACTCAGCCTAAATCACAGTCCTAGGGTGGCTGGCTGTTTTTCATTTGTTACTCAGGCCCTTTGCCTTGTTTAGATTTTTGGCCAAGAAAACAAGGGTGTCTACATTTTCTTCACTCAGGAAACTTCCACACTCAAGAAAGTCCTTGAGGGGAGGTCCTACCTTTTGCCCAGGTTGTGTGCAAGGTTTCTGAACCCAGCTCTCTCAACTAAATATAGTGTCACTTGGTCCATACAGATGAACTGTGCCGCTGCCCTATTGAGCCTTTTAGAAACTTTGGACTCCTTTGAGTACTGTATATGCTGCTCCAAAACAACTTGGATGGTAGGTTGCTTCTGAGTAGGCAAAGTCACTCTCTGAGCCAGAGGCACTAGACTTATGTAGTTGGAAAAAAATGGGTTAGAAAATTTATGGTGATGAATTTGTTGTAGCAGAGGGCCTAATTAGTTGGTGAGATAACATACCTAGAAAAAAATTTGATGAGGTCATGGAAGGAGGAAAGGATTCCAGTGGAGTTTTATAGAGTTCAGGAGGAAGATGGGTGAAGATCTTTTAATAGTTTATAATGAGAGTTTTAAAGACATGGTGCTACTGCTAAGCTGCAGGAGAGTGATAATAACTGTCTTACCAAAGAAAGCAGATCTATAAGAGATCAAAAACTGGCATCCTGTGTCTCTTCTCTGTACGGACTATAAAATCCTGTCCAAAGCACTGGCCAACAGACTAAGAGAGGTGATTGACTCAGTAGTTTAGTAAGATCAGACATAGTGTGTACCTGGTAGGTCTATTCTGCACAATGTCCTTAATTTCAGATATCGTCGACATCTCTAGTTCTTTGGGCTTTGAAACTAGCCCCATTTCTCTAGACCAAGAAAAAGCTTTTGACCAGGTTGAACACCTTTACCTTTGGAAGACTTTGGACAATTTTAATGCCAGCCCAGGCCTTATAGCTATGATCAAGGTTTATACCAGGACATTGAGAGTGTACTGAAAATAAATGAAGGTCTAAGTGCCCCTTATAAAGTGTGTGTGTGTGTGTGTGTGTGTGTGGGGGGGGGGGGTTAGACAGGGCTGTTCACTCTCAGGGATGTGGTATTCATTGTCTGTTGAACCCATGTTATGTAAAGTAAGGGGTAGCATTATTGAAGGTCTGTTTTTAAAGGATCTCAACAAAACATTTTATCATCTTATGCAGATGATATCATTGTTTTTGTCAAAAACCTTGGCGAGATCAGAAAACTGGAGAGAATAGTTAAAAAGTTTTTGGAACCATATCAGCTGCAAAGGTCAACTGGAAAAAAAGTGAAGCACTGGCAGTGGGGAGTTCGGGGGGGGGTCTGCCCAGTCTACCAGGGGGGTTGACATGGAGGAAAGATGGTTTAAAATATCTTGGAGTGTACCTTGGCAATGAGACCATAGTCAGAAGAACTGTGAGGGTATGGTAGCGAGAGTAGATGGAATGTTAAATAAATGTAAATGGCTGAAGCCACAAATGTCCTTTAGAGGCAGGGCACTAGTCATTAACAACCTGATAGCTTCTGCTCTGCAGCATAGGTTGGCCTGCAAGGAGCCACCTAAAGGTCTAACACCAAAAAATACAAGCAATCTTAGTGGGGTTTTTTCTGGGACAAGTTACATTGGGTCCCCCAGAGTGTGTTGTTCTTACCAAAAGAGGAGGGGGGCAAGGTCTAATACACATGTAAAATAGAATAGAGAATAGCTACATTCAGATTACAGTTTGTACAGAGCTATCTTACAGGTCTAAAAGATGTTCTTTTGGAGACATGTGACAAGCAGCATCTTCAGAACGACAGCTGGTCTGGGTTTAAACACTGCATTGTTTTTGATAGATTTTTTTTAAAACTATGTGAATTACCTCCTTTTTATAAAGCACTTTTTAAGACATGGAATTTATTTAAATAAATTCCATGTAAGAAGAGCCTCTCATTAATGGGGCCAGAATGGATGTTCAAGACAGCACAACACCGGGTCTCACCAGCATACTATGCCCCACTGGAGTGGTCACTCTGAGGAGAGTAGTGGATATAGCTGGTCCTGGACTGACCGACACCCAGGCTGTGGCTTCTCTTCTCTGGCAGAGATCTATTTGACAGACCAGGAACATTTTAAATATGTGGTTTGAGAGACTGATGGAAGAGGAGGTGAAGATGCTGCAGGAGTACAGTGGTGGAGTGGACACTCCAATTAAAATGATCCATTTCCAGAGCTGGGCTTTTTTTTTGCTTTTTTTTTTTTTTTCCAAATCTGGGTGGATTCTCAGGACCCTTATTAAATGTGATTGACTGTAAATATGTGAATATGTACACAGTTAAAGGAAAAACCGTATACTTGTTGCGTGAAAGCTCTGAACAAATGTAAACTGGGTGGGAGAGTTGACACTGTGAAGACAAGAACTAGATGTGGGCAGTAGTGTGAAACCAGTATGGAGGGTTGAAAAACCACCTCTAAAGAAAAAGACTGGTGATTTACAGTGGAGGAATGGACATGGTGCCATTGCAGTAAATAGTTTTAGCTCTGTGATCAACACCACAGTTTCAAGTGAATGTCCATTTTGTGGAGAATTAGAGACTGTTTTTCATTGTTTTTACTGATGCAAAAGGCTAACCTTTTTAATGCACTGAAGAATGTTTTTAGATAGTTTGGTGAGAGATGGTCGAAGACTTTCCTCATTTTGGAAGTTGGCTACAAAAATCTGACACGTCTAAGTGGCAACTACTAAATCTGATAGTAGGGGAGGCCAAACTGTCAATCTGCAGTAGCAGGAAGAACAGAGTGGAAAACAGGACAGGGCAGGAAGTACTTCCCTTTTTCATCTCAGTGGTCAAAGCCAGTCTGGGTTGATTTTTAATTTTTTTAAAGGAATGGGTGATTTTATCAAAAGGTAGGTGATGAAATTGTTGTTCTATTTGTTGTACAGTACTTTTTTTGTCATGGTGTGGCAAAGCCTGGCCCGAGTGGCTAAACTGTGGGAGGCAGACTCAAGACTTTTTATATAATACAATTGTTTACAGGGCGTAGCGACATGTAAAGTGGAAGAATGAACAAAGCAAACAAACAAATTACTGTTAACTGACCAAAACTCAACTCACAACAATTGAGCTTGAACTAACATCTCGTGCACATGTCTACACCCTGACGTCCTACAGCCCCCTAGCAACTCCAAAGCTACTGCTTAAATACTCCCATTGAGTTGATCAGCAGTACCTGAGTTGAGGCTGCTCCACTGTGGCAAGGAAATCCAACACCTGGAAATGATTAGGGTTGATGACGGGACAAATGGTGTGTTCTCAACCACTTTGTCACACACAGAAAACAGGTTTGGGATTTTTACACGTTTTTTAATAAAGTTTTTTTTAAAAAATCTCTCTCTCTCTCTCTCTCTCTCTGCCCCCCCCCCTCCCCAGGACAAAGGCTTTAGTATTGGAGTTATTGGCAGCAGTGTGTTTGGTGAGAGGAGGTCATGAGATCATCCTGGCTGCCTTTGACAACTTTAAAACAGTAAGATTCTTCTTCAACTCAACTACAGTACCAACACCTAAGCTACAGTACCAACACCTAAGCTACAGTACCAACACATAAACTACAGCATCAACACATAAACTAAAGCATCAACACCTGAACTACAGTACAACACCTAAGCTACAGTACCAACACCTAAGCTATAGTACCAACACATAAACTACAGCATCAACACACAAACTAAAGCATCAACACCGGAACTACAGTACAACACCTAAGCTACAGTACTAACACCTAAACTACAACACCTAAACTACAGTACCAATGCCTAAACTACAGTATCAACACATGAACTACAGTGCCAACACCTAAACTACAGTATCAACACATGAACCACGGTGTAAACACAAACAACAGCATCAACACCTGAACTATAGTATCAACACCTGAACTACAGTACTAACACCTAAACTACAACACCTAAATTACAGTATCAACACCAGGACTACAGTGTAAACACAGACAAGAGTATCAACACCTGAACTGCAGTACCAACACCTGAACTACATTATCAACACCCGAAATACAGTATAAACACAAATGACAGCATCAACACCCGAACTACGGTGTAAACACAAATGGCAGCATCAACACCTAAACTACATTATCAACACCTGAACTACAGTACCAACACCTGAACTACATTATCAA
>NC_079231.1:330000-445000 GCF_029633865.1 Lampris incognitus | reverse complement strand
CTTTCGGTGCCACGCCCCCAGAGTCTGAAACCAGTGGACGCTGCAGATTTTTACACGTTTTTGAAGCTTTGTTTTATATACTTCGCAACATTTTTAATCATACAGAATTGGCTGGGTGGTTACTGATATGTTTTCCTGGGGTATGGTAGTGTTGCACGGTGTACCGATACTAGAAAAGTATCACGATACCCTCACGCAAAAAAAGATACGATACGCTTGGTTTTTAATATCGATACTTTTATTAGAATAACGTTGTGTGTCTGTGCAGCGAGCTGCTCCAGCTCTCAGTCATGCTGCTTGCGCCAGAGGCTAGTGGGCGTGCCTAACTTCCTCACTCACACGCAGCGAAGCAGCAGCAGGCGGGCTGACGTCGCTGTGAGTGAGAGAGGGAACGAGAGATGGCGGGCGATAGGTTGGGAAGCGGTGGCCGACAGTCCTCAGCTTGTGGACAAAAAAGACGGGGAAGTGAAGTCTGGAGTTGTTTCGGATACTTGGCAGGTAGTGAGGGCAAGCCCACAGACACACCGAGACCCGTCTGTAAGACAGGTTACAAAGGCGTTCAGACAAAGGGGGGGCAACACGTCCAACATGGCGAAGCACCTCGCTGACAGACATGCCGGCCTTTACAAAGAACTCACAGACCGACAACAGGTTAGCGAATGTGATTGAAAACACCATTACATGATCAGCCCCAATCTGATCCACTAACTACAGGCTGTATCAGTGAAACGAGTGTGGTGTGTTCTATGATAGGCAACCTTTTTTTCAACCCTGAATTTTGACGAGGCATAGCGACAGTGATCATACTGTAGTTAGCTTACGGAAGGGCAATGTTCACACTAGTAATGTTGACTTTAGCATAACTTGCAAACGATCTATTTAATATTCAATCAGTTCTGGTAATATTTACCATGGCATGTAGTCTGTCTTTTTGTCAATAATTATTTCTTAGATATAAGATAGGCTACCTGAAATGCACTCAGTAGAACCCATAGCCTATCACCAGAATGTATTGAGTCCAAATTAGTTTGTTAGCCATGAACGACATTCCATTAACTCAGCAGGCTTGACCTAGGGTAGGCTCCATCAGATGGCCCACTGAATAGCATAGTAATTTGCTTGTAATTTTAACACTGACCTTGATCTAGCCTAATTTGGCTATTTAAAGGTAATTTATTGTCATAACACAACACGTGTAATTTAGCTTTAACAAACAATAAGAAACTTAACACACAAACTACTATTTTACTGACTATAAAAATAACGAACATGTGGGGACTTTATGATGAGCCCAGAATTGACCTGCACACTACAAAAGTGTATTAAATTAAACACAAATTACTCTATACATCTGGTGGAGGTTTGCGTCCTACTGAGCGTATTGTCTGGGTTTTTTAGTCAAAGGAAAAATTATATTGCATAATTATTTAATGAATAGCTAATGAAGAAAACTTATAAAGAATATGGTCTCTGAAAAGCAGGACAGGGACAAGCTGGTGAAAGTTAAACCATAGTGAGACCGAGCTGGACCATTATTCATCTCTTTTCCAGATATTTTAGAATTTCACCGTGGTATCGGTTCAGTATCGAGTATCGAGGTATTTATGGCAGGTATCGTATTGAAGTCATAATTTTGGTATCGTGACAACACTAGGGTATGGGTATCCCAAAACACAGATTTGAGCTCAGTTACCCGCCACTTTAAAATGAACTGGAGCAAGGATGCACCCCTGACGTACCCAGGTGCACACCCTGGAGGGCTCGGATTCCTGGCCTCCAGTGGTCACACGTGCCATCACCCCCACATGAAATCTTTGAAGGATGTTGACAAACTTTCGTGGGCAGCCAAACTTCAGGAGGATGTTCCACAGGATGTCCCTGTTGACTGTGTCGAAAGCCTTTGACAGGTCGATGAAGGCTATGAAGGGGTCCTGGTGTTGCTCCCTACACTTCTCCTGGAGTTGTCGTGCTGTGAACACCATGTCCACAGTACTCCTATTCCTCCTGAACCCACACTGTGACTCAGGCAACAGCTCCTCTGAGATGTGTTTTACCAGCCTGTGTAACATGAGTTTGGCCAGGACTTTTCCAGCAACAGCCATTAGTGAAATGCCATGGCTGTTGCCACAGAGGGACTTGTCTCCTTTGCCTTTATATACAGTGCTGCTTGAAAGTATGTGAACCCCTTGAGCAGTTTAGATTTTTCTGTTGTTTTACCATGATTTCCTTATTCTATCATCACCAGTTTTTATGTATGAAATGTCAGATATATGTTTATCAGTTGCATGTACTTGTTTAGTGGGACTTGTTTAAGTAGCCCAAAAACTACATGAAACATGGAATTAGTGTATGTGCAAAAGTAAGTGAACCCTCAGCTGCATTGGTTAAGTCAAGCAGGTAACAGACTCGGGTGAAACACATTTGGGTGCTTAATTAATCATTTAAGCAGACCAATGAAATGAGACATCCTTGGGAAAGGGTTTGGCCCGCACTAATTAAAATCAACAATGCCGAGAGCAAAGGAGATATCCGAGGACACGTAGAAGAGGGTAGTGATAGCCCATCAGTCTGGGGAGGGATATAAGACCATCTCCAAAAGATTCCAGCTCCATCCATCCACTGTAAGACAAATAATTTACAAATGGAGGGCCTTCAACATGACAGCAACTCTGTCTAGAAGTGGACGCCCATCAAAACTATCACCCAGAAGCACCAGAAAAACAATAAATCAGGTAAAGGCCAACCCACACATCACCTCTAGAGAGTTGCACACCCCTCTGGTAGCATCTGGGACAAATGTGCATGCGTCTACAATCAGACGGAAATTGAATAGCCATGACATTCATGGGAGGGTTGCTAGAAGGAAGCCTCTGCTCTCAAAAAAAGAACAAAGCTGCCCATTTCAACTTTGCCAGAGAGCACTTGAACAAACCAGAGACCTTCTGGAAGTCCATTCTTTGGACAGACGAGTCCAAAATAGAATTATTTGGTCACAATCAAAACCAACATGTTTGGAGAAAAGCCAACACTGCATATGAAGAAAAGAACCTCCTCCCAACAGTGAAGCATGGTGGTGCAAATGTGAAGGTCTGGGGTTGCTTTTCTGCTTCTGGACCTGGACGACTCCATATTATCCAAGGAACCATGAATTCTCCGGCATATCAACAAATTCTTGACCAGAATCTCCTGCCATCAGTCAGGGAGTTGAAGCTGGGACGAAAATGGATTATGCAACAAGACAATGACCCAAAGCATTCCAGCAAAACTACAAAGGCATGGCTTCAGAGAAAGAGGATTCGTACTCTGGATTGGCCCAGTCAAAGTCCGGATCTTAATCCAATTGAAATGTTGTGGCGAGACCTGAAGAAGTTGGTACATACCAGATGTCCCTCCAACCTCTCTCAACTGGCTGAGTTCTGCAAGGAGGAGTGGGCAAAAAGCCCCATAAGCAGATGTGAGAGACTGGTTAGTGGTTACAGAAGACGTTTGGCTGAAGTAATGGCTGCAAAAGGAGGAGCCACAAGCTACTAATACAAGGGTCCACATACTTTTGCACATGTTAAATGTTCAGTTTTTGTGAAATAAACCACCTTTGTTGAATTAAATAATGAAAATATATCTCTTTTTGTGTGTGTGTCCATTATTTGGAAGGTGTGCTTTACAAATTGGGATTTGGATGTGTGTAATAAGCTTATTTTAATGTTTTTTACAAAAACAGTGACCATGTCTGGAGGGTTCACAAACTTTCAAGCAGCACTGTATATGGAGATGATGTTAGCATCCCTCCACTGCTGAGGGACAGCTTCGTTCTTCCATACGTGTGAGATGAACAGGAAAAGTGCACGGGTGCGGAGGTAGCCTCCCTGTTTAAAAACCTCTGCAGGGATACTGTCAGGGCCAGGGGTCTTGTTATTTTTCAGTGACCTAACTGCACAATGAACCTCTTCAAAGGTTGGTGGAAGGTCAAGGTCTTGGATGGTGGGGTGGACAGGTAGTTCGTCCAAGATTGAGGAATCTGTTGGGGAATACTGGTTCAAAAGGGTCTCAAAATGTTCTGCCCATCTTTCTGTGATGAGTTTCTGGTCATTTATGAGGGTGGTACCATCATCAGACTTCAGGCGGGAGACAGAGCAGTTTCTTGGGCCGTAGATGGTTTTTACTGCATCATAAAAGTTGTGCATATCATTTTTATCGGCATGGGTTTGTATTTCATTTGCCTTTGAGATCCACCACTCATTCTGCAGGGCACCCAATTTTGACTGCACTCTCTCCTGGATGCTTGCCATTGTTGCTGGAGTGCAGCTGATGTGGGCTTGTTAAGGACAGCACTGTGTGCTTTGTGCATGCCTTTGAGTATGGAAGTTATTGTGCCTGTGTTGTCATTGAACCAGTCTGGTGCTTTCTGCTCTTGTAACCGATGGATTGCTTTGTAGAGTCTGGAGCTCACGGAAGACCAATTCCCATCAATGGAATCATCTGTGCTCAAGAGAAGTTCAATGTCTTCCAGGTTTTCAGCCAGAGGGAGGCGGAGATTGTTCTGGACCTCATCCTTTTCTAGCCGGGTACAGTCAAGCCTCTTCTTTCCTGAACTCTGGAGACGAACAGCAGGGTGTACCTCCACCTGGAGCCTGGTCATGATGAGCCGGGGATCTGTCCAGCACTCAGCACCTCTCACTGCACGAGTGAGTGAGACGTCTTTTATATCAGTGCGTCTCACAATGATGTAGTCCAAGAGGTGCCAATGTTTGGAGTGTGGGTGCATCCAGGATGTTTTGTGCTTATTTTTTAATTGGAAGAGGGTGTTTGTGATGGTCAAGCCATGCTCAGCACAGAGGCTTAGCAGACACAGTCCGCTAGGATTGACTTGCCCAATGCCATGCCCACCAATGACACCACTCCACACCTTGTTGTCTTTCCCCACTTTGGCATTGAAATCACCCAGCAAAAAGATCTTGTCCTCCTTGGGTATATGATGGAGAGCCTCATCTGGTGACTGATAGAAGCGGTCCTTTACGTCATCCTCTGATGGCAGTGTTGGTGCATAGGCACCTAGGAGGGTGGCATAGCGTTTCTTGGCCAGAGGGATCCTGAGTGACATGAGCCTTTCACTTATGCCAATCGGTGTTTCAGTGAGTCTTGGTAGGAGGCTGTTTTTTACTGCCAGTCCCACACCATGCTGATGTTGTCCTCCTGCAGGGTATCCCTTCCAGAAGAAGGTGTAGGTGTCCTCCTTCAGGGAGCCTTCATCCAGGAACCTGGTGTCGCAGAGTGCAGCGATGTCAATATTGTAGTGGTTGAGTTCCGCTGCAGTGAGTGCAGTCCTTCGCTGAGGTCTTTCGGCATTAACGTCCAGCAGAGTTCTTATGTTCCATGTTGCCAGGATGTTTTGAGTGGGCAATGTTTAGGCCACCTTTTCTAGGCCCCTCCCCAGTTGGGGTGAGCAGTGTGGCTCCTAAATAGGACTGCTCAGACACACAGGGGTCTGCCGAGAGCAGCTGCCACTCAAGCCCAGCTGCTGGCGACCATGAATAGCCAAGATCCCCTACAGTTTAGCCAGGGACCGCAAGGTACGAGGAGGCACTGCAGGAGTCTTGGCGGGAGACAGGCTATGTACCAGCAGGGAAGACTTACGCACTCGGCTCCTCTTTTCACCCCCGCAAAGGAGGGCTAGCCGGCGGCAGAAGCTGAAAGAGGACTAGCCGGTTGCAGGGGCTGAAAGAGGGCTAGCCGGCGGCAGGGGCTGAAAGAGGGCTAGCAGGGGCTGAAAGAGGGCCAGCCGGCGCAGGGGCTGAAAGAGGGCTAGTAGGGGCTGAAAGAGGGCTAGCCGGCGGCAGGAGCTGAAATACGGCTAGCAGGGGCTGAAAGAGGGCTAGCCGGTGGCAGGAGCTGAAAGAGGGCTAGCCTGCTGCAGGGGCTGAAAGATGGCTAGCAGGGGCTGAAAGAGGGCTAGCCGGCGGCAGGAGCTGAAAGAGGGCTAGCCGGCGGCAGGAGCTGAAAGAGGATTAGCAGGGGCTGAAAGAGGGCTAGCCGGCTGCAGGGGCTGAAAGAGGGCTAGCCGGCGGCAGGGGCTGAAAGAGGGCTAGCCGGCGGCAGCGGCTGAAAGAGGGCTAGCAGGGGCTGAAAGAGGGCTAGCCGGCAGCAGGGGCTGAAAGAGGGCTAGCCGGCGGCAGGGGCTGAAAGAGGGCTAGCAGGGGCTGAAAGAGGGCTAGCAGGGGCTGAAAGAGGGCTAGCCGGCGGCAGGGGCTGAAAGAGGGCTAGTCGGCGGCAGGGGCTGAAAGAGGGCTAGCAGGGGCTGAAGGAGGGCTAGCCGGCGGCAGGGGCTGAAAGAGGGCTAGCCGGCGGCAGGAGCTGAAAGAGGGCTAGCCGGCGGCAGGAGCTGAAAGAGGGCTAGTAGGGGCTGAAAGAGGGCTAGCCGGTGGCAGGAGCTGAAAGAGGGCTAGCCGCCTGCAGGGGATGAAAGATGGCTAGCAGGGGCTGAAAGAGGGCTAGCCGGCGGCAGGAGCTGAAAGACGGCTAGCAGGGGCTGAAAGAGGGCTAGCCGGCTGCAGGGGCTGAAAGAGGGCTAGCCGGCGGCAGCGGCTGAAAGAGGGCTAGCAGGGGCTGAAAGAAGGCTAGCCGGCAGCAGGGGCTGAAAGAGGGCTAGCCGGCGGCAGGGGCTGAAAGAGGGCTAGCAGGGGCTGAAAGAGGGCTAGCAGGGGCTGAAAGAGGGCTAGCCGGCGGCAGGGGCTGAAAGAGGGCTAGCCGGCGGCAGGGGCTGAAAGAGGGCTAGTCGGCGGCAGGGGCTGAAAGAGGGCTAGCAGGGGCTGAAGGAGGGCTAGCCGGCGGCAGGGGCTGAAAGAGGGCTAGCCGGCGGCAGGAGCTGAAAGGGCTAGCCGGCTGCAGGGGCTGAAAGAGGGCTAGCCGGCGGCAGGGGCTTAAAGAGGGCTAGCCGGCGGCACGGGCTGAAAGAGGGCTAGCCGGCGGCAGGGGCTGAAAGAGGGCTAGCAGGGGCTGAAAGAGGGCTAGCCGGCGGCAGGGGCTGAAAGAGGGCTAGCAGGGGCTGAAAGAGGGCTAGCCGGTTGCAGGGGCTGAAAGAGGGCTAGCCGGTTGCAGGGGCTGAAAGAGGGCTAGCCGGCGGCAGGGGCTGAAAGAGGGCTAGCCGGCTGCAGGAGCTGAAAGAGGGCTAGCAATGGCTGAAAGAGGGCTAGCCGGCTGCAGGAGCTGAAAGAGGGCTAGCAGGGGCTGAAAGAGGGCTAGCCGGTTGCAGGGGCTGAAAGAGGGCTAGCCGGCGGCAGGGGCTGAAAGAGGGCTAGCCGGTTGCAGGGGCTGAAAGAGGGCTAGCCGTCGGCAGGGGCTGAAACAGGGCTAGCCGGTTGCCGGGGCTGAAAGAGGGCTAGCCGGTTGCAGGGGCTGAAAGAGGGCTAGCCGGCTGCAGGAGCTGAAAGAGGGCTAGCCGGTGGCAGGGGCTGAAAGAGGGCTAGCCGGCGGCAGGGGCTGAAAGAGGGCTAGCCGGCGGCAGGAGCTGAAAGAGGGCTAGCAGGGGCTGAAAGAGGGCTAGCCGGCGGCAGGGGCTGAAAGAGGGCTAGCAGGTGCTGAAAGAGGGCTAGCTGGCTGCAGGGGCTGAAAGAGGGCTAGCCGGCGGCAGGGGCTGAAAGAGGGCTAGCAGGGGCTGAAAGAGGGCTAGCCGGCGGCAGGGGCTGAAAGAGGGCTAGCCGGCGACAGGGGCTGAAAGAGGGCTAGCTGGCGGCAGGGGCTGAAAGAGGGCTAGCCGGCGGCAGGAGCTGAAAGAAGGCTAGCCGGCTGCAGGGGCTGAAAGAGGGCTAGCCGGCTGCAGGGGCTGAAAGAGGGCTAGCAGGGGCTGAAGGAGGGCTAGCCGGCGGCAGGGGCTGAAAGAGGGCTAGCCGACGGCAGGAGCTGAAAGGGCTAGCCGGCTGCAGGGGCTGAAAGAGGGCTAGCCGACGGCAGGGGCTGAAAGAGGGCTAGCCGGCGGCAGGGGCTGAAGAAAGAGGGCTAGCCGGCGGCAGGGGCTGAAAGAGGGCTAGCCGGTTGCAGGGGCTGAAAGAGGGCTAGCCGGCTGCAGGAGCTGAAAGAGGGCTAGCCGGTCGCAGGGGCTGAAAGAGGGCTAGCCGTCGGCAGGGGCTGATAGCGGGCTAGCCGGTTGCCGGGGCTGAAAGAGGGCTAGCCGGCGGCAGGGGCTGAAAGAGGGCTAGCCGGTGGGAGGAGCTGAAAGAGGGCTAGCAGGGGCTGAAAGAGGGCTAGCCGGCTGCAGGGGCTGAAAGAGGGCTAGCCGGCTGCAGGGGCTGAAAGAGGGCTAGCCGGCGGCAGGGGCTGAAAGGGGGCTAGCAGGGGCTGAAAGAGGGCTAGCCGGCGGCAGGGGCTGAAAGAGGGCTAGCCGGCGACAGGGGCTGAAAGAGGGCTAGCAGGGGCTGAAAGAGGGCTAGCCGGCGGCAGGGGCTGAAAGAGGGCTAGCCGGCGGCAGGGGCTGAAAGAGGGCTAGCAGGGGCTGAAAGAGGGCTAGCCGGTTGCAGGGGCTGAAAGAGGGCTAGCCGGCGGCAGGGGCTGAAAGAGGGCTAGCCGGCAGCAGGGGCTGAAAGAGGGCTAGCAGGGGCTGAAAGAGGGCTAGCAGGGGCTGAAAGAGGGCTAGCCGGTTGCAGGGGCTGAAAGAGGGCTAGCCGGCGGCAGGGGCTGAAAGAGGGCTAGCCGGTTGCAGGGGCTGAAAGAGGGCTAGCCGGCAGCAGGGGCTGAAAGAGGGCTACCAGTCGCAGGAGCTGAAAGAGGGCTAGCCGGCAGCAGGGGCTGAAAGAGGGCTAGCCGGCGGCAGGGGCTGAAAGAGGGCTAGCCAGCGGCAGGGGCTGAAAGAGGGCTAGCAGGGGCTGAAAGAGGGCTAGCCGGTGGCAGGAGCTGAAAGAGGGCTAGCCGGCTGCAGGGGCTGAAAGAGGGCTAGCCGGCGGCAGGGGCTGAAAGGGGGCTAGCAGGGGCTGAAAGAGGGCTAGCCGGCGGCAGGGGCTGAAAGAGGGCTAGCCGGCGGCAGGAGCTGAAAGACGGCTAGCCGGTGGCAGGGGCTGAAAGAGGGCTAGCCGGCGGCAGGAGCTGAAAGAGGGCTAGCCGGCTGCAGGGGCTGAAAGAGGGCTAGCCGGCTGCAGGGGCTGAAAGAGGGCTAGCCGGCGGCAGGGGCTGAAAGAGGGCTAGCCGGCGGCAGGGGCTGAAAGAGGGCTAGCAGGGGCTGAAAGAGGGCTAGCAGGGGCTGAAAGAGGGCTAGCCGGTTGCAGGGGCTGAAAGAGGGCTAGCCGGCGGCAGGGGCTGAAAGAGGGCTAGCCGGTTGCAGGGGCTGAAAGAGGGCTAGCCGGCTGCAGGAGCTGAAAGAGGGCTAGCCGGTCGCAGGGGCTGAAAGAGGGCTAGCCGGCAGCAGGGGCTGAAAGAGGGCTACCAGTCGCAGGAGCTGAAAGAGGGCTAGCCGGCAGCAGGGGCTGAAAGAGGGCTACCAGTCGCAGGAGCTGAAAGAGGGCTAGCCGGCGGCAGGGGCTGAAAGAGGGCTAGCCGGTTGCAGGGGCTGAAAGAGGGCTAGCCGGCAGCAGGGGCTGAAAGAGGGCTACCAGTCGCAGGAGCTGAAAGAGGGCTAGCCGGCTGCAGGAGCTGAAAGAGGGCTAGCCGGTCGCAGGGGCTGAAAGAGGGCTAGCCGGCAGCAGGGGCTGAAAGAGGGCTACCATTCGCAGGAGCTGAAAGAGGGCTAGCCGGCAGCAGGGGCTGAAAGAGGGCTAGCCGGCAGCAGGGGCTGAAAGAGGGCTACCAGTCGCAGGAGCTGAAATAGGGCTAGCCGGCGGCAGGGGCTGAAAGAGGGCTAGCCGGTTGCAGGGGCTGAAAGAGGGCTAGCCGGCAGCAGGGGCTGAAAGAGGGCTACCAGTCGCAGGAGCTGAAAGAGGGCTAGCCGGCAGCAGGGGCTGAAAGAGGGCGCGCCGGCGGCAGGGGCTGAAAGAGGGCTAGCCGGCGGCAGGGGCTGAAAGAGGGCTAGCAGGGGCTGAAAGAGGGCTAGCCGGCGGCAGGGGCTGAAAGAGGGCTAGCCGGCGGCAGGGGCTGAAAGAGGGCTAGCAGGGGCTGAAAGAGGGCTACCGGTTGCAGGGGCTGAAAGAGGGCTAGCCGGCGGCAGGGGCTGAAAGAGGGCTAGCAGGGGCTGAAAGAGGGCTAGCAGGGGCTGAAAGAGGGCTAGCAGGCGCTGAAAGAGGGCTAGCAGGGGCTGAAAGCAGAAAGTAGCAAGCAGAAGCAGCAAGCAGCATGCACTAACTACAAGAAATACTACTCCAATACTACTGCACTGACGCATCACACACACACACACACACACACTCACACACATAAGAGACGTGTAGACACACACACATGTAAGAGACACATAGACACAAACACATGTAAAAAACAAGTAGACACACACACACGTAAGAGACACGTAGGCACACATGTAAGAGACACGTAGACACACACATGTAAGAGACACGTAGATACACGCATGTAAGAGACACGTAGACACACGTAAGAGACATGTAGATACACACACATGTAAGAGACACGTAGACACACACATGTAAGAGACACGTAGACACACGTAAGAGACATGTAGATACACACACATGTAAGAGACACGTAGACACACACATGTAAGAGACACGTATTCACAAACATAAGAGACACGTAGACACACATGCAAGAGACGGGTAGACACGCACATGTAAGAGACACGTAGACACACGTAAGAGACATGTAGACACACACGTAAGAGACATGTAGATACACACATGTAAGAGACATGTAGACACACACACATGTAAGAGACATGTAGATACACACATGTAAGAGACATGTAGACACACACATGTAAGAGACATGTAGACACATACATGTAAGAAACATGGACACACATAAGAGACACGTAGACACACATGTAAGAGACATGTAGACACATACACACTCATAAGAGACACGTAGACACACACACACACACACACATAAGAGACACATAGACACACACACGTAAGAGGCAAGTAGACACACACATACGTAAGACACAAGTAGACACACACACGTAAAAGACACGTAGGCACACATGTAAAAGACACATAGACACACACGTAAGAGACACGTAGATACACACGTAAGAGACACGTAGACACACACATGTAAGAGACACGTAGACACACACACGTAAGAGACACGTAGACACACACATGTAAGAGACACGTAGACACATACACACATGTAAGAGACACGTAGATACACACATGTAAGAGACACGTAGATACACACACGTAAGAGACACGTAGACACACACATGTAAGAGACACATAGATACACACACGTAAGAGACATGTAGACACACATGTAAGAGACACGTAGACACACACATGTAAGAGACGTATTCACACACGTAAGAGACACGTAGACACACACGTAAGAGACACGTAGACACACACATGTAAGAGACACGTAGATACACACACGTAAGAGACATGTAGACACACATGTAAGAGACATGTAGACGCACACGTAAGAGACGTGGACACACACACATAAGAGACACGTAGACACACATGTAAGAGACAAGTAGACACATACACACATGTAAGAGACACGTAGAGACACACACGTAAGAGACATGTAGACACACACACACAATAGACAAGTAGATACACGCACGTAAGAGACACATAGACACCCACACATAAGAGACAAGTAGACACGCACACACGTAAGAGACACATAGACACACACATATAAGAGACACGTAGACACACACGTAAGAGACACGTAGACACACACATGAAAGAGACGTGGACATACACACATAAGAGACACATAGACACACATGTAAGAGACAAGTAGACACATACACACATGTAAGAGACACGTAGACACACACACACGTAAGAGACACGTAGACACATACACACATGTAAGAGACACGTAGACACACACACATAAGAAACACGTAGACACACACATGTAAGAGACATGTAGACACACACATGTAAGAGACGTGGACACACACACATAAGAGACACATAGACACACATGTAAGAGACAAGTAGACACATACACACATGTAAGAGACACGTAGACACACACACGTAAGAGACATGTAGACACACACACACAATAGACACGTAGATACACACACGTAAGAGACACATAGACACCCACACATAGGAGACAAGTAGACACGCACACACGTAAGAGACACGTAGACACACACATATAAGAGACACGTAGACACACACACATAAGAAACACGTAGACACACACACGTAACAGACACGTAGACACACACACACTCATAAGAGACACGTAGACACACACACACTCATAAGAGACACGTAGACACACACACATAAGAGACAAGTAGACACACACACATAAGAGACAAGTAGACACGCACACACGTAAGAGACACGTTGACACACACACGTAAGAGACACGTATGCACACATGTAAAAGACACGTAGACACACATGTAAGAGACACATAGACACACATGTAAGAGACACGTTGACACACACATGTAAGAGACAGGTAGACACACACATGTAAGAGACACGTAGATACACATGCGAAAGAAACACGTAGACACATGTAAGAGACACGTAGACACACACATGTAAGAGACACGTAGACACACACATGTAAGAGACACGTAGATACACACACGTAAGAGACATGTAGACACACATGTAAGAGACACGTAGACACACACATGTAAGAGACGTATTCACACACGTAAGAGACACGTAGACACACACATGTAAGAGACACGTAGACACACACATGTAAGAGACACGTAGATACACACACGTAAGAGACATGTAGACACACATGTAAGAGACACGTAGACACACACATGTAAGAGACGTATTCACACACGTAAGAGACACGTAGAGACACACACGTAAGAGACACATAGACACACGTCAGAGACATGTAGATACACACACATGTAAGAGACACATAGACACACACACATAAGAGACAAGTAGACATGCACACATGTAAGAGACACGTAGACACACACATGTAAGAGACACGTAGACACACACATGTAAGAGACACGTAGACACACACATGTAAGAGACACGTTGACACACACACATAAGAGACAAGTAGACATGCACACACGTAAGAAACACGTAGACACACACACGTAAGAGACAGGTAGACACACACATGTAAGAGAAACATAGACACACACATAAGAGACACGTAGACACACACACGTAAGAGACACGTAGACACACACACGTAAGAGACATGTAGACACACATGTAAGAGACACGTAGACACACACATGTAAGAGACACGTAGATACACACATGTAAGAGACATGTAGATACACACATGTAAGAGACATGTAGACACACACATGTAAGAGACACATAGACACACACACATAAGAGACAAGTAGACATGCACACATGTAAGAGACACGTAGACACACACATGTAAGAGACACGTAGACACACACATGTAAGAGACACGTAGACACACACACATAAGAGACAAGTAGACATGCACACACGTAAGAAAAACATAGACACACACACGTAAGAGACAGGTAGACACACACACGTAAGAGACACATAGACACACACACATAAGAAACACGTAGACACACACTAGTAACAGACACGTAGACACACACACACTCATAAGAGACACGTAGACACACACACACTCATAAGAGACACGTAGACACACACACATAAGAGACAAGTAGACACACACACATAAGAGACAAGTAGACACGCACACACGTAAGAGACACGTTGACACACACACGTAAGAGACACGTATGCACACATGTAAAAGACACGTAGACACACATGTAAGAGACACATAGACACACATGTAAGAGACACGTTGACACACACATGTAAGAGACACGTAGATACACATGCGAAAGAAACACGTAGACACATGTAAGAGACACGTAGACACACACATGTAAGAGACACGTAGACACACACATGTAAGAGACACGTAGATACACACACGTAAGAGACATGTAGACACACATGTAAGAGACACGTAGACACACACATGTAAGAGACGTATTCACACACGTAAGAGACACGTAGAGACACACACGTAAGAGACACATAGACACACGTCAGAGACATGTAGATACACACACATGTAAGAGACACATAGACACACACACATAAGAGACAAGTAGACATGCACACATGTAAGAGACACGTAGACACACACATGTAAGAGACACGTAGACACACACATGTAAGAGACACGTAGACACACACATGTAAGAGACACGTTGACACACACACATAAGAGACAAGTAGACATGCACACACGTAAGAAACACGTAGACACACACACGTAAGAGACAGGTAGACACACACACGTAAGAGAAACATAGACACACATGTAAGAGACACGTAGACACACACACGTAAGAGACAGGTAGACACACACACGTAAGAGACATGTAGACACACATGTAAGAGACACGTAGACACACACATGTAAGAGACACGTAGACACACACATGTAAGAGACACGTAGATACACACATGTAAGAGACATGTAGACACACATGTAAGAGACACATAGACACACACATGTAAGAGACACATAGACACACACACATAAGAGACAAGTAGACATGCACACATGTAAGAGACACGTAGACACACACATGTAAGAGACACGTAGACACACACATGTAAGAGACACGTAGACACACACACATAAGAGACAAGTAGACATGCACACACGTAAGAAAAACATAGACACACACACGTAAGAGACAGGTAGACACACACACGTAAGAGACACATAGACACACATGTAAGAGACACGTAGACACACACATGTAAGAGACACGTAGATACACACACGTAAGAGACATGTAGACACACATGTAAGAGACACGTAGACACACACATGTAAGAGACACGTAGATACACACACGTAAGAGACATGTAGACACACATGTAAGAGACATGTAGACACACACATGTAAGAGACGTATTCACACACGTAAGAGACACGTAGAGACACACACGTGAGAGACACATAGACACACGTAAGAGACATGTAGATACACACACATGTAAGAGACACATAGACACACACACATAAGAGACACGTAGACACACACACATAAGAGACAAGTAGACATGCACACACGTAAGAAAAACGTAGACACACACACGTAAGAGACAGGTAGACACACACACGTAAGAGACACATAGACACACATGTAAGAGACACGTAGACACACACATGTAAGAGACACGTAGATACACACACGTAAGAGACATGTAGACACACATGTAAGAGACACGTAGACACACACATGTAAGAGACACGTAGATACACACACATGTAAGAGACATGTAGATACACACATGTAAGAGACAGGTAGACACACACACGTAAGAGACGTATTCACACACGTAAGAGACACGTAGAGACACACATGTAAGAGACACGTAGACACACACATGTAAGAGACACGTAGATACACACACATGTAAGAGACGTATTCACACACGTAAGAGACACGTAGAGACACACATGTAAGAGACACGTAGACACACACATGTAAGAGACACGTAGATACACACACATGTAAGAGACATGTAGACACACATGTAAGAGACACGTAGACACACACATGTAAGAGACGTATTCACACACGTAAGAGACACGTAGAGACACACACGTGAGAGACACATAGACAAACGTAAGAGACATGTAGATACACACACATGTAAGAGACACATAGACACACACACATAAGAGACACGTAGACACACACATGTAAGAGACACGTAGACACACACATGTAAGAGACACGTAGACACACACATGTAAGAGACACGTAGACACACACACATAAGAGACAAGTAGACATGCACACACGTAAGAGACACGTAGACACACACACGTAAGAGACACGTAGACACACACATGTAAGAGACACGTAGACACACACACGTAAGAGACACGTAGACACACACACGTAAGAGACACGTAGACACACACACGTAAGAGACACGTAGACACACACATGTAAGAGACACGTAGACACACACACATAAGAGACAAGTAGACATGCACACACGTAAGAAACACGTAGACACACACACGTAAGAGACAGGTAGACACACACACGTAAGAGACACATAGACACACATGTAAGAGACACGTTGACACACACACGTAAGAAACACGTAGACACACACATGTAAGAGACACGTTGACACACACACGTAAGAAACACGTAGACACACATGTAAGAGACATGTATTCACACACGTAAGAGACACATAGACACACATGTAAGAGACACGTTGACACACACATGTAAGAGACACGTTGACACACACACGTAAGAAACACGTAGACACACATGTAAGAGACATGTATTCACACACGTAAGAGACACATAGACACACATGTAAGAGACACGTTGACACACACACGTAAGAAACACGTAGACACACACATGTAAGAGACACGTTGACACACACACACGTAAGAAACACGTAGACACACATGTAAGAGACATGTATTCACACATGTAAGAGACACATAGACACACATGTAAGAGACACGTAGACACACACACGTAAGAGACACGTATGCACACATGTAAAAGACACGTAGACACACACATGTAAGAGACACGTTGACACACACACGTAAGAAACACGTAGACACACATGTAAGAGACATGTATTCACACACGTAAGAGACACATAGACACACATGTAAGAGACACGTTGACACACACACGTAAGAGACACGTATGCACACATGTAAAAGACACGTAGACACACATGTAAGAGACACGTAGACACACACACATAAGAGACAAGTAGACATGCACACACGTAAGAGACACGTAGACACACACGTAAGAGACACGTAGACACACACATGTAAGAGACACGTAGACACACACACGTAAGAGACACGTAGACACACACACGTAAGAGACACGTAGACACACACACGTAAGAGACACGTAGACACACACATGTAAGAGACACGTAGACACACACACATAAGAGACAAGTAGACATGCACACACGTAAGAAACACGTAGACACACACACGTAAGAGACAGGTAGACACACACACGTAAGAGACACATAGACACACATGTAAGAGACACGTTGACACACACACGTAAGAAACACGTAGACACACACATGTAAGAGACACGTTGACACACACACGTAAGAAACACGTAGACACACATGTAAGAGACATGTATTCACACACGTAAGAGACACATAGACACACATGTAAGAGACACGTTGACACACACATGTAAGAAACACGTAGACACACACATGTAAGAGACACGTTGACACACACACGTAAGAAACACGTAGACACACATGTAAGAGACATGTATTCACACATGTAAGAGACACATAGACACACATGTAAGAGACACGTAGACACACACACGTAAGAGACACGTATGCACACATGTAAAAGACACGTAGACACACATGTAAGAGACACGTTGACACACACACGTAAGAAACACGTAGACACACATGTAAGAGACATGTATTCACACACGTAAGAGACACATAGACACACATGTAAGAGACACGTTGACACACACACGTAAGAGACACGTATGCACACATGTAAAAGACACGTAGACACACATGTAAGAGACAGGTAGACACACACATGTAAGAGACACGTAGACACACATGTAAGAGACAGGTAGACACACACATGTAAGAGACACGTAGATACACATGCGAAAGAAACACGTAGACACATGTAAGAGACACGTAGACACACACATGTAAGAGACACGTAGACACACACATGTAAGAGACACGTAGATACACACACGTAAGAGACATGTAGACACACATGTAAGAGACACGTAGACACACACATGTAAGAGACGTATTCACACACGTAAGAGACACGTAGACACACACGTAAGAGACACGTAGACACACACATGTAAGAGACACGTAGATACACACACGTAAGAGACATGTAGACACACATGTAAGAGACACGTAGACACACACATGTAAGAGACGTATTCACACACGTAAGAGACACGTAGAGACACACACGTAAGAGACACATAGACACACGTAAGAGACATGTAGATACACACACATGTAAGAGACACATAGACACACACACATAAGAGACAAGTAGACATGCACACATGTAAGAGACACGTAGACACACGTAAGAGACACGTAGACACACACATGTAAGAGACACGTAGACACACACATGTAAGAGACACGTAGACACACACATAAGAGACAAGTAGACATGCACAGACGTAAGAGACACGTAGAGACACACACGTAAGAGACATGTAAACACACACACATGTAGAGACATGTAGACATACACACATGATAAACTGATGCACAGACACACACACGATAGACTGATACATAGATACACACATGATTGACTGATATATAGACACACACATGATAGACTGATGCATAGACAGACAGACACACAAACACACATGACACGCACACACATAGAGACATGTAGACACACACACATGTAGAGACATGTAGACACACACACACACATGTAGAGATATGTAGACACACACACATGATAGACTGATACATAGACAGACACATGATAGACCGATACATAGACAAACATGATAGACTGATACATCGACAAACACACACATGATAGACTGATACATACACAGACACACACATGATAGACTGATACATAGACAGACACACACATGATAGACTGATACATAGACAGACACACGATAGACTGATACATACACAGACACACACATGATAGACTGATACATACACAGACACACATGATAGACTGATACATAGACAGACACATGATAGACTGATACATACACAGACACACACATGATAGACTGATACATAGACAGACACACGATAGAATGATACATACACAGACACACACATGATAGACTGATACATACACAGACACACACATGATAGACTGATACATACACAGACACACACATGATAGACTGATACATAGACAGACACACACATGATAGACTGATACATACACAGACACACATGATAGACTGATACATACACAGACACACACATGATAGACTGATACATACACAGACACACACATGATAGACTGATACATACACAGACACACATGATAGACTGATACATACACAGACACACACATGATAGACTGATACATACACAGACACACATGATAGACTGATACATAGACAGACACACACATGATAGACTGATACATAGACAGACACACACATGATAGACTGATACATACACAGACACACACATGATAGGACTGATACATACACAGACACACACATGATAGACTGATACATACACAGACACACACATGATAGACTGATACATAGACAGACACACGATAGACTGATACATACACAGACACACACATGATAGACTGATACATAGACAGACACACGATAGAATGATACATAGACACACATGATAGACTGATACATAGACAGACAGACACACATGATAGACTGATACATAGACAAACACACATGATAGACTGATACATCGCCAGACAGACACACATGATAGACTGATACATAGACAAACACACACATGATAGACTGATACATCGCCAGACACACACATGATAGACTGATACATAGACAGACACACGATAGACTGATACATAGACAAACATGATAGACTGATACATAGACAGACACACGATAGACCGATACATAGACAGACATGATAGACTGATACATAGACAAACACACACATGATAGACTGATACATAGACAGACACACACATGATAGACTGATACATAGACAGACACATGATAGACTGATACATAGACAGACACACGATAGACCGATACATAGACAAACATGATAGACTGATACATAGACAAACACACACATGATAGACTGATACATACACAGACACACACATGATAGACTGATACATAGACAGACACACACATGATAGACTGATACATTGCCAGACAGACACACATGATAGACTGATACATAGACACACATGATAGACTGATACATAGACACACATGATAGACTGATACATCGCCAGACAGACACACATGATAGACTGATACATAGACAAACACACACATGATAGACTGATACATAGACAGACACACACATGATAGACTGATACATCGCCAGACAGACACACATGATAGACTGATACATAGACAGACACACACATGATAGACTGATACATAGACAAACACACACATGATAGACTGATACATAGACAGACACACACATGATAGACTGATACATAGACAGACACACATATGATTGACTGATACATAGACAGACACACACATGATAGACTGATACATAGACAGACACACACATGATAGACTGATACATAGACAGACACACATATGATAGACTGATCATCATCATCATCATCATCATCGGCCATCACTCGGGGTGGAGTATGACTGTCCTCCTTCTTGGTCCTTGTGGGTCTTCAGGTGGGTGAAGAGGCCGATCCTGCAGCCACATATTTTGGTGCAGTGTGGGCAGGGGTGGGCGGTGGTAGTTGTGGGATTGGTTTGGGCCTTTTTGGTGGAAACTGCCTCCTTTCTGAGTCTGCGCTTGTCTTCTGCAGCACGTCGGAGATCATTATTATAAAGTGTAGCTCCTTCCCGGACAAGTTTTCTCCAGGTCGTCCCGTTGGTTGCTGTGTCCTCCCAGGTCTTAGGGTCTATGTGGCATTTATGATGTTCATTTGGATGTTATCCTTATACCTTTTCTTTTGACCACCCGGGGCACGTTGTTCTGTGAGGAGCTGAGAGTACAGGACTTGTTTTGGAAGGCGAGAGTCAGGCATACGGATGACATGGCCAGTCCATCTGAGCTGGTGTTGGGCAATGGTGGCAGTGATAGCGGGAATGTTAGCCTCCTCCAGGATGCTGGTGTTGGTGCATCTATCTTCCCAGGTGATCTTGAGGATCTTTCGGAGGCACCTCTGATGATGTGCCTCAAGTGCCTTCAGGTGCCTGCTGTATGTGGTCCAGGATTCTGATCCATACAGTAGGGTGGGCAACACTACTGCTCTGTAGACCAGAATTTTTGTCCTGGCCTGGAGGTCGCGGTTTTCAAAGACTCTTTTCCCCAGTCTTGACAAAACCCCACTGGCACAACTGAGGCGGTGGTGTATTTCCTCATCAATGTTAGCTGTGGAGGATAGGAGGCTTCCGAGATACGTAAAGTGGTCCACATTTTCCAGTCTGGTTTTGTCAACATAGATAGTTGGAGGTGGAGCAGGGTTATTTGTGTTGGGTGGTGGCTGGTAGAGGATCTGGGTCTTTTCTATGTTAAGGGCCAGACCAAGCCGCTTGTATGTCTTGGCAAAAGCATCCAGAATGCACTGTAGGTCCTCTTCTGAATGGGCCACGAGGGCATTGTCGTCAGCATACTGCAGCTCCGTGATGAATATGGTGGTGGTTCTGCTTTTAGCCCTGAATCTGTTGATGTTCAGGAGTTGTCCGTCGATCCGTTCCGTTTCATCTCCACTGCCACTGAGTACTGTGGCTGACATATTGTCATGCAATAATCTCAGTATCCAGATGTATTTGTCTGGGCAGCCAGTTTTTACCAGAACCAGCCACAGAGCCTGATGGTTCACAGAGTCAGAGGCTTTGGTGAGGTCTATGAAGGCCATGTATAGTGATTGATTTTGTTCCCGGCATTTTTCTTGTAGTTGGCGAGCAATGAAAATCATGTTCATGGTACCTCTATTTGGGTGAAATCTACTCTGAGACTCAGGGAGAATGTTTTCTGACAGGGGGAGGAGTCTATTAGCCAAAACCTGGGTGAGAGTTTTCCCAGTGGTGGATAGAAGGGAAATGCCATGGTAGTTTCCACAGTCTGCCTTGGCTCCCTTCTTAAAGATAGAGTCAATGAGGGCATCCCTAAGTTGTGCAGGGATTTCTTCCTTTTCCCATATTTTGAGGATGTAGATGTGACGAAGGAGAACTGGCCCACCATCCTTCAGGATTTCTGCTGGGATGCAGTCAGGTCCAGCAGCCTTGTTGTTCTTCATCTTTCTTATGGCATCCTGCATCCTGCACCTCTTTCCGATTGGGTGGTGCTCCCATATTCTCATTGATGGGTTGGTGAGGGAGTTGGTCAAGGGCCTCCATCTCAGGAGTTGTGTCCCTTTTCAGTAGCTTCTCATAGTGCTCTTTCCATCTGTTGGTCATTGACTTATTGTCTTTCAGCAGCATTAGCCCATCTTTGGAGTGAAATGGGGCTAGGCAACGGTGCTGGGGCCATATACCGCTCTTGTGGCATCGAAGAAACCTCTGGTATCCCACAGTCAGCAAGCTGCTGGATCTCCACAGCCTTCCTTGTCCACCACTGGTTCTGTTGCCTAATCCGAGATTGAACTGCTGCCTTTGCTATGGCATGGGCTACTCTTTTAGCATTGCAGTTGATGTCATTTTGCCGGGCAATGAAGGTTTGCCACTTGATGTCAATAAGCTGTTGGATTTTGTTGTCATTCTCATCATACCAGTCTTGATGTTTCCGGGTTTTGTAGCCAAGGGTGCTTTTGCTGGAGTCCATGGTGATAGACTTAAGTAGGTCCCAGTGTGTATCAAGATCTTCTGGATATTGCTTGGGCAGAGCAGCGCTGAGAGTGGCCTGGAGCTGTTCTCGAAAGGTGGTGTCACCCAGCCGTTTGATGTTTAGCTTTGGCCGGCACTGTCTTTTTTGCACCCTTCTTTTCCGCGTGAGACTGATGGACATGATGGAGCGGATGAGGCGGTGGTCTGTCCAGCAGTCATCCACACTGGCCATCGCTCTGGTGTTGAGCACATCATGGCTGTCTTTGGTGCGGACGACTATGTAATCGATGAGGTGCCAGATATTCTTTTGGCGTGAAAGTGTGTTCGTGACGACCAGGCTGTGTTCTGAGCACTTTGATAGCAGTAATATGCCGTTGGAGTTCGTGTTGCCAACAGCAACATGATAGACTGATACATAGACAGACACACACATGATAGACTGATACATAGACAAACACATGATACACTGATGCATAGACAGACACACACATGATAGACTGATACATAGACAAACAGATGATACACTGATGCATAGACACACACACATGATACACTGATGCATAGACAGACACACACATGATAGACTGATACATAGACAAACAGATGATACACTGATGCATAGACACACACACATGATAGGCTGATACATAGACAAACAGATGATACACTGATGCATAGACACACACACATGATAGGCTGATACATAGACAGACACACACATGATAGACTGATACATAGACAGACACATGATACACTGATGCATAGACACACACACGATAGGCTGATACATAGACAGACACACACATGATAGACTGATACATAGACAGACGCACACATGATAGACTGATACATAGACAGACACGCACATGATAGACTGATACATAGACAAACAGATGATACACTGATGCATAGACACACACACGATAGGCTGATACATAGACAGACACACACATGATAGGCTGATACATAGACAGACACACACACGATAGGCTGATGCATAGACAGACACACATGATAGGCTGATACATAGACAGACACACACACGATAGGCTGATACATAGACAGACACATGATACACTGATACATAGACAGACACACACACGATAGGCTGATACATAGACAGACACACACATGATAGGCTGATACATAGACAGACACACACACGATAGGCTGATACATAGACAGACACACACATGATAGGCTGATACATAGACAGACACATGATACACTGATACATAGACAGACACATGATACACTGATACATAGACAGACACGCACATGATAGGCTGATAGATAGACAGACACACACATGATAGGCTGATACATAGACAGACACATGATACACTGATACATAGACAGACACGCACATGATAGACTGATACATAGACAGACACATGATACACTGATACATAGACACGCACATGATAGACTGATACATAGACAGACACATGATACACTGATACATAGACAGACACGCACATGATAGGCTGATACATAGACAGACACATGATACACTGATACATAGACAGACACGCACATGATAGGCTGATACATAGACAGACACATGATACACTGATACATAGACAGACACACACATGATAGACTGATACATAGACAGACACATGATACACTGATACATAGACAGACACACACATGATAGGCTGATACATAGACAGACACACACATGATAGGCTGATACATAGACAGACACGCACATGATAGGCTGATACATAGACAGACACACACACGATAGGCTGATACATAGACAGACACACATGATAGGCTGATACATAGACAGACACACACACGATAGGCTGATACATAGACAGACACACACACGATAGGCTGATACATAGACTGACACACATGATAGGCTGATACATAGACAGACACACACACGATAGGCTGATACATAGACAGACACACATGATAGGCTGATACATAGACAGACACACACATGATAGGCTGATACATAGACAGACACACATGATAGGCTGATACATAGACAGACACACACACGATAGGCTGATACATAGACAGACACACATGATAGGCTGATACATAGACAGACACACACACGATAGGCTGATACATAGACAGACACACACACGATAGGCTGATACATAGACAGACACACATGATAGGCTGATACATAGACAGACACACACATGATAGGCTGATACATAGACAGACACACACATGATAGGCTGATACATAGACAGACACATGATACACTGATACATAGACAGACACATGATACACTGATACATAGACAGACACACACATGATAGGCTGATACATAGACAGACACACACACGATAGGCTGATACATAGACAGACACATGATACACTGATACATAGACAGACACGCACATGATAGGCTGATACATAGACAGACACACACACACGATAGGCTGATACATAGACAGACACACATGATAGGCTGATACATAGACAGACACGCACATGATAGGCTGATACATAGACAGACACACACATGATAGGCTGATACATAGACAGACACGCACATGATAGACTGATACATAGACAAACAGATGATACACTGATGCATAGACACACACACATGATAGACTGATACATAGACAAACACATGATACACTGATGCATAGACAGACACACACACACGATAGGCTGATACATAGACAGACACACACATGATAGACTGATACATAGACAGACACATGATACACTGATACATAGACACACACACATGATAGGCTGATACATAGACAGACACACACATGATAGACTGATACATAGACAGACACATGATACACTGATACATACACACACACACGATAGGCTGATACATAGACAGACACACACATGATAGACTGATACATAGACAGACACGCACATGATAGACTGATACATAGACAAACAGATGATACACTGATGCATAGACACACACACATGATAGACTGATACATAGACAAACACGATACACTGATGCATAGACACACACACATGATAGACTGATACATAGACAGACACGCACATGATAGACTGATACATAGACAAACACATGATACACTGATGCATAGACACACACACATGATAGACTGATACATAGACAAACACATGATACACTGATGCATAGACAGACACACACATGATAGACTGATACATAGACAGACAGATTGATAACACTGGTCTACAAAAATATAGTTTATTTTCTTGCATGGACTTTGGAAACTGTTTTTGGCTAATTTTGGGCTGCTGAATCCAAATCTGAGTTCAGATTTGCTCTATCACATCAAGTTTTTGTGCTATCTATGCTCCTTATTCAGGATTTTACAAAAGTTGACCATCTAGTCTGGCAATCTTGGTGGGGATAAAAATGACCCTATTCAATTCCTAAGTAATTTCATGCTAGGCTGAGTGTTTATTTATTCATTGTAATCATTTTTGCATCTATCGATCTTCTAATGCAACAGTGTTTTTTTTAAACTTTGGGTGTAAAATTGCTGTTTTCTCAAAAATAATGATTTTTCATAGTTCAAAAACCTGATGTGATAGGCAGAAACTAATGCCAGATTTGGATTCAGCACCCAAAAGTTAGCTAGAATCCGTTGAAAAGCCCCATGCAAGAAAAATTGTGTTGAGTTACACAGTTTATCACACGTTTTAGTCATCTCACTACTGCGTGTGTATGCATGTGTGTGTGTGTGTGTGTGTGTGTGTGTGTGTGTGTGTGTGTGTGTGTGTGTGTGTGTGTGTGTGTGTGTGTGTGTAGATGACAGAGCGTCTGCTGGACGTGGAGAACGAGGCCATGTTGAAGATTGTAGAGTTGGAGAAACAGCTGATGCAGACCAACAAGGAGCTGGACCAGCTACGGGTAAGACCACGTAACATGAAACCACAGAAGATAAGAAAAGACAGAGGACCTCCGTTTGTCCCTGTAGACCGTTTCAATATTTGTCCCTGTAGGCCTTTTGAATATTTGTCCCTGAAGGGTTTTTGAATATTTGTCCCTGTAGAACTTTTGAATGTTTGTCCCTGAAGGCTTTTTGAATGTTTGTCCCTGTAGGCCTTTTGAATATTTGTCCCTGAAGGCCTTTTGAATGTTTGTCCCTGAAGGCTTTTTGAATGTTTGTCCCTGTAGGCCTTTTGAATGTCCCTGAAGGCTTTTTGAATATTTGTCCCTGAAGGCCTTTTGAATGTTTGTCCCTGTAGGCCTTTTGAATGTTTGTCCCTGAAGGCTTTTGAATGTTTGTCCCTGAAGGCTTTTTGAATATTTGTCCCTGTAAGCCTTTAGAATATTTGTCCCCTGTAGGCCTTTTGAATGTTTGTCCCTGTAGGCCTTTTGAATATTTGTCCCCTGTAGGCCTTTTGAATGTTTGTCCCTGCAGAACTTTTGAATGTTTGTCCCTGTACGCCTTTTGAATGTCCCTGAAGGCTTTTTGAATATTTGTCCCTTGAGGCCTTTTGAATATTTGTCCCTGTAGGCTTTTGAATGTTTGTCCCTGTAAGCCTTTAGAATATTTGTCCCCTGTAGGCCTTTTGAATGTTTGTCCCTGTAGAACTTTTAAATGTTTGTCCCTGTAGGCCTTTTGAATGTTTGTCCCTGTAGACCTTTTGAATATTTGTCTCTGTAGGCCTTTTGAATGTTTGTCCCTGTAGGCCTTTTGGATGTTTGTCCCTGTAGGCCTTTTGAATGTTTTCCCCTGTAGGCCTTTTGAATATTTGTCCCCTGTAGGCCTTTTGAATGTTTGTCCCTGAAGGCTTTTTGAATATTTTCCCCTGTAGGCCTTTTGAATATTTGTCCCTGTAGGCCTTTTGAATGTTTGTTCCTGTAGGCCTTTTGGATGTTTGTCCCTGTAGGCCTTTTGAATGTTTGTCCCTGTAGACCTTTTGAATATTTGTCTCTGTAGGCCTTTTGAATGTTTGTCCCTATAGGCCTTTTGAATGTTTGTCCCTGAAGGCTTTTTGAACATTTGTCCCTGTAAGCCTTTAGAATATTTGTCCCTGAAGGCCTTTTGAATGTTTGTCCCTGTAGGCCTTTAGAATATTTGTCCCTGAAGGCTTTTTGAATGTTTGTCCCTGTAGGCCTTTTGAATGTTTGTCCCTGTAGGCTTTTTTGAATATTTGTCCCAGTAGGCCTTTTGAATGTTTGTCCCTGTAGAACTTTTGAATGTTTGTCCCTGAAGGCTTTTTGAATGTTTGTCCCTGTAGGCCTTTTGAATGTCCCTGAAGGCTTTTTGAATATTTGTCCCTGTAGGCCTTTTGAAGATTTGTCCCTGTAGGCCTTTTGAATATTTGTCCCTGTAGGCCTTTTGAATGTTTGTCCCCTGTAGGCCTTTTGAATGTTTGTTCCTAAAGGCTTTTTGAATATTTGTCCCTGTAAGCCTTTAGAGTATTTGTCCCCTGTAGGCCTTTTGAATGTTTTGTCCCTGTAGAACTTTTGAATATTTGTCCCCTGAAGGCCTTTTGAATGTTTGTCCCTGTAGAACTTTTGAATGTTTGTCCCTGAAGGCTTTTTGAATGTTCGTCCCTGAAGGCTTTTAGAATATTTTCCCCTGTAGGCTTTTGAATATTTGTCCCTGTAGGCCTTTTGAATGTTTGTCCCTGTAGGCCTTTTGAATGTTTGTTCCTAAAGGCTTTTTGAATATTTGTCCCTGTAAGCCTTTAGAATATTTGTCCCCTGTAGGCCTTTTGAATGTTTTGTCCCTGTAGAACTTTTGAATATTTGTCCCCTGAAGGCCTTTTGAATGTTTGTCCCTGTAGAACTTTTGAATGTTTGTCCCTGAAGGCTTTTTGAATGTTCGTCCCTGAAGGCTTTTAGAATATTTTCCCCTGTAGGCTTTTGAATGTTTGTCCCTGTAGAACTTTTGAATGTTTGTCCCTGTAGGCCTTTTGAATGTTTGTCCCTGTAGGCTTTTTGAATATTTTCCCCTGTAGGCCTTTTGAATATTTGTCCCTGTAGGCCTTTTGAATGTTTGTCCCTGAAGGCTTTTTGAATATTTGTCCCTGTAAGCCTTTAGAATATTTTTCCCTGACGGCCTTTTGAATGTTTGTCCCTGTAGGCCTTTAGAATATTTGTCCCTGAAGGCTTTTTGAATGTTTGTCCCTGTAGGCCTTTTGAATGTTTGTCCCTGTAGGCTTTTTTGAATATTTGTCCCAGTAGGCCTTTTGAATGTTTGTCCCTGTAGAACTTTTGAATGTTTGTCCCTGTAGACCTTTTGAATGTTTGTCCCTGTAGGCCTTTTGAATGTTTGTCCCTGTAGACCTTTTGAATGTTTGTCCCTGTAGGCCTTTTGGATGTTTGCCCCTGTAGGCCTTTTGAATGTTTGTCCCTGTAGAACTTTTGAATGTTTGTCCCTGTAGACCTTTTGAATATTTGTCCCTGTAGAACTTTTGAATATTTGTCCCTGAAGGCCTTTTGAATGTTTGTCCCTGTAGGCCTTTTGAATATTTGTCCCTGTAGGCCTTTTGAATGTTTGTCCCTGAAGGCTTTTTGAATGTTTGTCCCTGTAGGCCTTTTGAATATATTACAGGCCAAACACACAGACTTGTACGGTGTGATGAGGAAAGTTCTCCGAGATAACATAATGAAGCATAAGAGTGTTGCGGGTGAATATTCTTGAATAGCATGTCTGTGTGTACAGGAAGTCTATGCTAGTGCCAACACGCAGGTCCACACCCTGCGCCGGATGGTCCGAGAAAAGGACCAGACAATCCGCCGGCAGAGCCGTCTGGATCGACAGGCCCAGGAGGCACAGCAGGCGGGAGGCCCTGGAGGTCCTCAACCCCAGAGAGGAGAGGGCGATGGAGGGGTGGCAGACTCCACCTCCCCTTCACCTCCTCCATGCCCCAGTCTTTCCCCAAGGTAGAAGAGTTGCCAAACTACACTGATCAGTAAGACTAATGGATAGACAGAGACAAACTGACAGACAAACTGCACTGATCAGTAAGACTAATGGACAGACAGAGACAAACTGACAGACAAACTGCACTGATCAGTAAGACTAATGGACAGACAGAGACAAACTGACAAACAAACTACACTGATCAGTAAGACTAATGGACAGACACAAACTGACAGACAAACTACGCTGGTCAGTAAGACTAATGGACAGACAGACACAAACTGACAGACAAAGCAACAGATAGCTAGGAAGACAGACAGCATGATTGATTGATAGATGGATGGATTGATTGATTTATTGGTTGATTTATCAGCTTCCTCAGCCCTGAGACACTAGCATATCACAGCATGGGACCAGGAATGGGCGGAACTCCAGGCATGCCAGCTCCACCCCCTCCCCCACCTCCTCCGCCAATTCAGGACAGCGGTGAGTCTTAACCCAACTAATCATTGCTGAGATTTGATTTAGCCTTCCCCCCTAATGGCCTGACCCTAAAGACCTGAACCTGTTGTCAGCCCTGAAGCCAAAGTAGTGTTCAGACCAAGTTACCCTGTTTACAACTGGTCTTGTTAATGGTCAGCACATGACAAGACCATCAACACTTCATCAAGAGGCTAAAACTTCATTTTTTGATCACGCTGTAAAATCCCAGCTCTTAGGGCGTATAGGTAGCATCGTGGTCTAATCCGTTGCCTACCAACACGGGGATCGCCTGATCGAATCCCCGTGTTTCCACGGGCTTGGTCAGGCATCCCTACAGACACAATTGGCTGTGTCTGCGGGTGGGAAGCTGGATGTGGGTATGTGTCCTGGTTGCTGCACTGGCGCCTCCTCTGGTTGGTCGGGATGCTTGTTCGGAGGGAAAGGGGAACTGGGGGGATAGCTTGATCCTCCATCCTCCATGCGCTACGTCCCCGTGGTGAAACTCCTCACTGTCAGGTGAAAAGAAGTGGCTGGCGACTCCACATGTATCAGAGGAGGCATGTGGTAGTCTGCAGCCCTCCCCGGATCGGCAGAGGGGGTGGAGCAGCGACCAGGACAGCTCGGAAGAGTGGGGTACTAATACAGTTGGGGAGAAAAAAGGGGAAACCCCCCCTAAAAAAAAACAGCTAACCTTCCAGTTAATGAAAAAACAACTAAACACTGACTTACAGTGAATGACATTATTCAATGATAAGTCCTCTCTCTCTCTGTCTGTCTGTCTCTCTGCCTGTCTGTCTGCCCTTCTGTCTGTCTGTGTTTGTCTGTCTCTCTTCCTGTCTGTCTCTCTGTCTGCCTGTCTGTCTGTCTGCCTGTCTCGCTGCCTGTCTCTCTGTCTGCCTGTCTCTCTCCAGTGTCAAATGGGCCATACCCTGCACCGCCACCTCCTGCCCCCCCTCCCCCCCCTCCTCCCCCTCCTCCCCCCTGTCGGACCAGTGAACTCACTTCCTCCTCCGGCCTCATGCCCCCTCCTCCCCCCCCAGTTGCCCCTCCTCTTCCTGGATCAGGGGGGTCACCCACCGTCATCTTCAACTCTGGACTGGCAGGTAGGCTTGTGTGTGTGTGTGTGTGTGAGATAATATTTTACCCCTAACTCTGTCTCTCTGAATACTGGCAGTGGGTGAATGAGGCTGCTGCTGAGGGAGATGGATGCTGCTAAAGGAGATAAATGCTGCTGGTAAAGGAGATAGATGCTGCTGAGGGAGATAGATGCTGCTGAGGGAGATAGATGCTGCTAAAGGAGATAAATGCTGCTGGTAAAGGAGATAGATGCTGCTGGTAAAGGAGATAGATGCTGCTGAGGGAGATAGATGCTGCTAAAGGAGATAGATGCTGCTGGTAAAGGAGATAGATGCTGCTGAGGGAGATAGATGCTGCTAAAGGAGATAAATGCTGCTGGTAAAGGAGATAGATGCTGCTGAGCGAGATAGATGCTGCTAAAGGAGATAGATGATGCTAAGGAGATAGATGCTGCTAAAGGAGATAGACGATGCTAAAGGAGATGGATGCTGCTGGTAAAAGAGATAGATGCTGCTGAGGGAGATAGATGCTGCTAAAGGAGATAGTTGCTGCTGGTAAAGGAGATAGATGCTGCTAAAGGAGATAGGTGCTGCTGAGGGAGATAGATGCTGCTAAAGGAGATAGAGGCTGCTGGTAAAGGAGATAGATGCTGCTGAGGGAGATAGATGCTGCTAAAGGAGATAGATGATGCTAAGGAGATAGATGCTGCTAAAGGAGATAGATGATGCTAAAGGAGATGGATGCTGCTGGTAAAAGAGATAGATGCTGCTGAGGGAGATAGATGCTGCTAAAGGAGATAGTTGCTGCTGGTAAAGGAGATAGATGCTGCTAAAGGAGATAGATGCTGCTAAAGGAGCTAGATGATGCTAAAGGAGATAGATGCTGCTGGTAAAAGAGATAGATGCTGCTAAAGGAGATAGATGCTGCTGGTAAAGGAGATAGATGCTGCTGAGGGAGATAGATGCTGCTAAAGGAGATAGATGCTGCTGGTAAAAGAGATAGATGCTGCTAAAGGAGATAGATGCTGCTGGTAAAGGAGATAGATGCTGCTGAGGGAGATAGATGCTGCTAAAGGAGATAGATGATGCTAAAGGAGATAGATGCTGCTAAAGGAGATAGATGATGCTGGTAAAGGAGATAGATGCTGCTGAGGGAGATAGATGCTGCTAAAGGAGATAGAGGCTGCTGCTAAAGGAGATAGATGCTGCTGAGGGAGATAGATGCTGCTAAAGGGGATAGATGCTGCTGGTAAAGGGAGATAGATGCTGCTACTGTGGGAGATAGATGCTGCTAAAGGAGATAGATGCTGCTAAAGGAGATAGTTGCTGCTGGTAAAGGGGATAGATGCTGCTGAGGGAGATAGATGCTGCTAAAGGAGATAGATGATGCTGGTAAAGGAGATAGATGCTGCTGGTAAAGGAGATAGATGCTGCTGAGGGAGATAGATGCTGCTAAAGGAGATAGATGCTGCTGGTAAAGGAGATAGATGCTGCTGGTAAAGGAGATAGATGCTGCTAAGGAGATAGATGCTGCTAAAGGAGATAGACGATGCTAAAGGAGATGGATGCTGCTGAGGGAGATAGATGCTGCTAAAGGGGATAGATGCTGCTGAGGGAGATAGATGCTGCTGCTGTGGGAGATAGATGCTGCCAAAGGAGATAGATGATGCTAAGGAGATAGATGCTGCTAAAGGAGATAGATGATGCTAAAGGAGATGGATGCTGCTGGTAAAAGAGATAGATGCTGCTGAGGGAGATAGATGCTGCTAAAGGAGATAGTTGCTGCTGGTAAAGGAGATAGATGCTGCTAAAGGAGATAGATGCTGCTAAAGGAGCTAGATGATGCTAAAGGAGATAGATGCTGCTGGTAAAAGAGATAGATGCTGCTAAAGGAGATAGATGCTGCTGGTAAAGGAGATAGATGCTGCTGAGGGAGATAGATGCTGCTAAAGGAGATAGATGCTGCTGGTAAAAGAGATAGATGCTGCTAAAGGAGATAGATGCTGCTGGTAAAGGAGATAGATGCTGCTGAGGGAGATAGATGCTGCTAAAGGAGATAGATGATGCTAAAGGAGATAGATGCTGCTAAAGGAGATAGATGATGCTGGTAAAGGAGATAGATGCTGCTGAGGGAGATAGATGCTGCTAAAGGAGATAGAGGCTGCTGCTAAAGGAGATAGATGCTGCTGAGGGAGATAGATGCTGCTAAAGGGGATAGATGCTGCTGGTAAAGGGAGATAGATGCTGCTACTGTGGGAGATAGATGCTGCTAAAGGAGATAGATGCTGCTAAAGGAGATAGTTGCTGCTGGTAAAGGGGATAGATGCTGCTGAGGGAGATAGATGCTGCTAAAGGAGATAGATGATGCTGGTAAAGGAGATAGATGCTGCTGGTAAAGGAGATAGATGCTGCTGAGGGAGATAGATGCTGCTAAAGGAGATAGATGCTGCTGGTAAAGGAGATAGATGCTGCTGAGGGAGATAGATGCTGCTTAAGGAGATAAATGCTGCTGGTAAAGGAGATAGATGCTGCTGGTAAAGGAGATAGATGCTGCTAAGGAGATAGATGCTGCTAAAGGAGATAGACGATGCTAAAGGAGATGGATGCTGCTGAGGGAGATAGATGCTGCTAAAGGGGATAGATGCTGCTGAGGGAGATAGATGCTGCTGCTGTGGGAGATAGATGCTGCCAAAGGAGATAGATGATGCTAAAGGAGATAGTTGCTGCTGGTAAAGGGGATAGATGCTGCTGAGGGAGATAGATGCTGCTAAAGGAGATAGATGATGCTGGTAAAGGAGATAGATGCTGCTGGTAAAGGAGATAGATGCTGCTGAGGGAGATAGATGCTGCTAAAGGAGATAGATGCTGCTGGTAAAGGAGATAGATGCTGCTGAGGGAGATAGATGCTGGTAAAGGAGATAGATGCTGCTGGTAAAGGAGATAGATGCTGCTGAGCGAGATAGATGCTACTAAAGGAGATAGATGATGCTAAGGAGATAGATGCTGCTAAAGGAGATAGACGATGCTAAAGGAGATGGATGCTGCTGGCAAAGGAGATAGATGCTGCTGAGGGAGATAGATGCTGCTAAAGGAGATAGTTGCTGCTGGTAAAGGAGATAGATGCTGCTAAAGGAGATAGATGATGCTAAAGGAGATAGATGATGCTGGTAAAGGAGATAGATGCAGCTGAGGGAGATAGATGCTGCTGAGGGAGATAGATGCTGCTAAAGGAGATAGTTGCTGCTGGTAAAGGGGATAGATGCTGCTGAAGTAGATAGATGATGCTGAGGGAGATAGATGCTGCTAAAGGAGATAGATGATGCTGAGGGAGATAGATGCTGCTAAAGGAGATAGATGCTGCTAAAGGAGATAGTTGCTGCTGGTAAAGGATATAGATGCTGCTGAGGGAGATAGATGCTGCTAAAGGAGATAGGTGCTGCTGGTAAAGGAGATAGATGCTGCTAAAGGAGATAGGTGCTGCTGCTGAGGGAGATAGATGCTGCTAAAGGAGATAGATGCTGCTAAAGGAGATAGTTGCTGCTGGTAAAGGGGATAGATGCTGCTGAGGGAGATAGATGCTGCTAAAGGAGATAGATGATGCTGAGGGAGATAGATGCTGCTAAAGGAGATAGATGCTGCTAAAGAAGATAGTTGCTGCTGGTAAAGGAGATAGATGCTGCTGAGGGAGATAGATGCTGCTAAAGGAGATAGGTGCTGCTGGTAAAGGAGATAGATGCTGCTGAGGGAGATAGATGCTGCTAAAGGAGATAGGTGCTGCTAAAGGGGATAGATGCTGCTGAGGGAGATAGATGCTGCTGCTGCTGTGGGAGATAGATGCTGCTGTTTTGGGAGATAGATGCTGCTGAGGGAGATAGATGCTGCTAAAGGAGATAGATGCTGCTGAGGGAGATAGATGCTGCTAAAGGAGATAGATGATGCTGAGGGAGATAGATGCTGCTGAGGGAGATAGATGCTGCTGGTAGAAGAGATAGATGCTGCTAAGGGAGATAGATGCTGCTAAAGGAGATATTTGCTGCTGGTAAAGGAGATAGATGCTGCTAAAGGAGATAGGTGCTGCTGGTAAAGGAGATAGATGCTGCTAAAGGAGATAGGTGCTGCTGGTAAAGGAGATAGATGCTGCTGAGGGAGATAGATGCTGATAAAGGGGATAGATGCTGCTGAGGGAGATAGATGCGGCTGCTGTGGGAGATAGATGCTTTCTGGATAATTCACTTTTCTTTTCCGCAGTTTCTGTCACGTTGTCTTGTTGGGTGGACATTGGATTGTTAGACTGTTGTTGGATTTTATTTAAATCATTGCTGGATTGTAGTTAACTGTAGTTAGATTGTAGTGGGACTGTTAAATGGTTGTGAAATTATTTTTTGTGTGATTGTGACATAATTACACAGAAGATGAAACTGCAGGATATTGTTGGATCAGTCAGAGTTGTGTATGGGCCTCTTCATCTACAGCTGGCTTCTGTTTCTTATGATGGAGGAACACCTCAGCTATCCCATAGTTTTCGCTCTTCCTCCTTCCTCTCATCCTACAACTTGATTCCTTCAAGTCACTCTCAGGTAGAAAGAGCAGTAGTGAGGTCAGAGGTGAGGCAAGAGGATTGTAGATTTGAGTGCATGTGAAGTCCAGTTCACTTCTCTATGTCATCAAGAGGCTGTGAATCGGACAATCACAGTATACAGGACTACATGAACACAAGCAACACAACAAACAAATCAAGCTGTCACGGTATAAAAGAGCTCAATAGTAAACACCGGTAGTCTACTACTGCTACTACTACTACTACTACTTTCGGCTGCTGCCGTTAGGGGTTGCCACAGCAGATCATCCATTTCCATCTCTTCCTGTCCTCTGCATCTTTCTCTGTCACACCAGCCACCTTCATGTCCTCCCTCACCACATCCATAAACCTCCTCTTTGGCCTTCCTCTTCTCCTCTTCCCTGGCAGCTCCATATTCAGCATCCTTCTCCCAATATACCCAGCATCTCTCCTCCACACATGTCCAAACCATCTCAATCTTGCCTCTCTTGCTTTGTCTCCAAACCGTCCAACCTGAGCGGTCCCTCTAATATAATCGTTCCTAATCCTGTCCTCCTTCGTTACTCCCAGTGAAAATCTTATCATCTTCAATTCTGCCACCTCCAGCTCCACCTCCTGTCTTTTCATCAGTGCCACTGTCTCCAAACCATACAACATAGCTGGTCTCACTACCATCTTGTAATCCTTCCCTTTAACTCTTGCTGGTACCCTTCTGTCACAAATCACTCCTGACACTCTTCTCCACCCACTCCACCCTGCCTGCACTCTCTTCTTCACCTCTCTCCTGCACTCCTCGTTACTTTGGACAGTTGACCCCAAGTATTTAAACTCATACACCTTCGTCACCTCTACTCCTTGCGTCCTCACCATTCCACTGTCCTTCCTCTCGTTTCACACATAGGTATTCTGTCTTGTTCCTACTGACTTTCATTCCTCTTCTCTCCAGTGCATACCTCTACCTCTCCAGGCTCTCCTCAACCTGCACCCTACTCTTGCCACAGATTACAATGTCATCCACAAACATCATAGTCGACGGAGACTCCTGCCTGATCTCATCCGTCAACCTGTCCATCACCATTGCAAACAAGAAAGGGCTCAGAGCCGATCCTTGATGTAATCCCACCTCCACCTTGAACCCATCTGTCATTCTAACCGCACACCTCACCACTGTCACACCTCCCTCATACATATCCTGCACCACTCCTACATACTTCTCTGCAACTCCTGACTCCCTCATGCAATACCACACCTCCTCTCTCGGCACCCTGTCTTATGCTTTCTCTAAATCTACAAAGACACAATGCAACTCCTTCTGATCTTCTCTATACTTCTCCATCAACATTCTCAAAGCAAACATCACATCTGTGGTGCTCTTTCTTGGCATGAAACCATACTGCTGCTGCTGATCATCACCTCTCCTCCTCTTAACCTAGCTTCTATTACTCTTTCCCATATCTTCATGCTGTGGCTGATCAACTTTATACCTCTGTAGTTGCTACAGTTCTGCACATCACCCTTGTTCTTGAAAAGCGGTACCAGTATGCGTCTTCTCCACTCCTCAGGCATCCTCTCACTTTCCAAGATTGTGTTAAACAATCTAGTTAGAAACCCCACTGCCATCTCTCCTAAACACCTCCATGCCTCCACAGGTATGTCATGAGGACCAACTGCCTTTCCACTCTTCATCCTCTTCATAGCTGCCCTCACTTCCTCCTTCCTGATTCACTATCCCTACATCATCCAACCTTCTCTCTCTCTCATTTTCTTCATTCATCAGCCCCTCAAGGTACTCCTTCCACCTTCTCATCACACTCTCCTCGCTTGTCAGCACATTTCCATCTCTATCCTTGATCACCCAAACCTGCTGCACATCCTTCCCAGCTCAGTCCCTCTGTCTAGCCAATCGGTACAAGTCCTTTTCTCCTTCCTTAGTGTCTAACCTGTCATACAACTCACCATACACCTTTGCCTTTGCCACCTCTCTCTTTGCTTTACGCTGCATCTCCTTGTACTCCTGTCTGCTTTCTTCATCTCTCTTACTATCCCACTTCTTCTTTGCCAACCTCTTCCTCTGTATAATTTGCTGTACTTCCTCATTCCACCACCAAGTCTCCTTGTCTTCCTTCCTCTGTCCTGATGACACACCAAGTACCTTCCTAGCTGTCTCCCTCACTATTTCTGCAGTGGTTGTCCAGCCATCTGGCAACTCTTCACTAACACCCAGTTCCTGTCTTAACTCCTGCCTGAACTCCACACAACAGTCTTCCTTCTTCAACTTCCACCATTTGATCTTCGGCTCTGCCTTCACTCGCTTCCTCTTCTTGGTCTCCAAAGTCATCCTACAGACCACCATCCGATGCTGCCTAGCTACGTTCTCCCCTGTCACCACCTTGCAGTCTCCAATCCCTTTTAGATGGTGCCTCCTACATAAGACATAGTTCACCTGTGTGCACTTTCCTCCACTCTTGTACGTCACCCTGTGTTCCTCCCTCTTCTTGAAATATGTATTCACCACAGCCTTTCCATCCTTTTCGCAAAATCCACCACCATCTGTCCTTCCACATTTCTCTTCTTGACTCCATACCTTCCCATCACCTCCTCATCCCCTCTGTTCCCTTCACCAACATGTCCATTGAAGTCCGCTCCAATCACCACTCTCTCCTCCTTGGGTACCCTCTCCACCACATCATCCAGCTCACCTCAGAATTCTTCTTTTTCATCCATCTTACACCCAACTTGCGGGGCATATGCGCTGATAACAGTCAGCAATAAACCTTCAATTTCCAACTTCATACTCATCACTCTGTCTGACACTCTCTTCACCTCCAGCATGCTCTTGACGTACTCTTCCTTCAGAATTACCCCTACCCCATTTCTCCTCCCATTCACACCATGGTAGAAGAGTTTGAACCCACCTCCAATACTCCTGGCCTTACTCCCCTTCCACCTGGTCTCTTGCACACACAGTATGCCTACCTTTCTTCTTTCCATCATGTCAGCCAGCTCTCTCCCTTTACCAGTCATAGTACCAACATTCAAAGTTCCAACTCTCACCTCTACATGCCTACCCTTCCTCCTCTCTAGCTGCCTCTGGACATGCTTTCCCGCTCTCCTTCTCCTTCGCCCAACAGTAGCATAGTTTCCACCGACACCCTGCTGGTTAACAGTACCAGTGGCGGTCGTTGGTAACCCGGGCCTCGACCGATCCGGTATGTAAGTCTTATTTATGATCCGCATATTTGATTTGGCAAAGATTTTATGCCGGATGCCCTTCCTGACGCAACCCTCCCCATTTGTCCGGGCTTGGGACCGGCACTAAGGATGCACTGGCTTGTGCATCCTAAGTGGCTGGGTTACATCAGATAAGGAACAACTTCCTAAAAACCTTTAACAGGGAGAAACAATAGAAAGAAATCTCAGGGAGAGCAACAGAGGAGGATCTCTCTCCCAAGACGCACAATGTGCAATGATGTTGTGTTCACACAATTTACACAATACAACATTGAAAGAGGATAATGGAATTATAATGGAATTATAGAATATATGAAGAACATGATGAGGAGGATCCCAAGCAGTGTCCAGACGCCATCGGAACAGCCCAGGACCCGAGCCACATGACCAGCATCACCATGTTAAAAATAGAAAATATTAGTCACACATCTTAGTGAGAGAAGGATATAACATTAAAACAGGATAATAAAATTACATGGATTTATAAGATATATAAAAAGAAAATGTGACAAGGGAGATGCCAAGCAGTGTCCAGGTGGCGACCACCATCACCATGGAGATCTGGGAGGAGGACAGACTGCACATGCACACAAGGGAGACTCACATCACACCATTCACACAAACAAGAAGAGAAAGGAGAAGACATCATTCAGAGAGAGGGAAAAGACACTTGAGAGAAGAGAACAGTTTGCAATACGCTATAATCTATACTCTATATGCTATACTCTATAATATATATGCTACTAGAAGAACCCCGCTACAATGTAGCGGTTTGGTTATCCACCCATCTAAATCTCCCTCCTCTTCATCCTGCCAGCTAACCGCCTTCCCCCTGCCCCTAAACCCCCCCCACTCCAACTCCCTCCCCCCAAATACTCAGAATCATCTGAAATGCAGAGAAAAGTGGTTTTTAGCCATTTTTAGAAAATGCATATTTTTCATAATTATGCATAATTATTATAATTATTTTAATTTTCTGCTATTTTTCTGGTCCTCTCTGGAACAATACCTACCACCTCCAAAAAAAAATTAGGATCATAAGTGCATTTTTGCAAAAATGCATATTTTGCATAATGCCAAAACATTTCTGTCCCAGAAATTTTTTTTTATATAGGTGAAAAAGCAAAGATGCTCAGAATCTCTACTACTACTACTACTTTTGGCTGCTCCCGTTAGGGGTCGCCACAGCGGATCATCCGTTTCCATTTCTTCCTGTCTTCTGCGTCTTCCTCTGTCACACCAGCCACCTGCATGTCTTCCCTCACCACATCCATAAACCTCCTCTTTGGCCTTCCTCTTCTCCTCTTCCCTGGCAGCTCCATATTCAGCATCCTTCTCCCAATATACTCAGCATCTCTCCTCCACACATGTCCAAGCCATCTCAATCTTGCCTCTCTTGCTTTGTCTCCAAACCGTCCAACCTGAGCGGTCCCTCTAATATAATCGTTCCTAATCCTGTCCTTCTTCGTTACTCCCAGTGAAAATCTTAGCATCTTCAACTCTGCCACCTCCAGCTCCGCCTCCTGTCTTTTCGTCAGTGCCACTGTCTCCAAACCATATAACATAGCTGGTCTCACAACCATCTTGTAAACTTTCCCTTTAACTCTTGCTGGTACCCTTCTGTCGCAAATCACTCCTGACACACTTCTCCACCCACTCCAACCTGCCTGCACTCTCTTTTTCACCTCTCTACTGCACTCCCCGTTACTTTGGACAGTTGACCCCAAGTATTTAAACTCAGATGTCTTTGTCACCTCCACTCCTTGCATCCTGACCATTCCACTGTCCTCTCTCTCATTCACGCATAGGTATTCCGTCTTGCTCCTACTGACTTTCATTCCTCTTCTCTCCAGTGCATACCTCCACCTCTCCAGGCTCTCCTCAACCTGCACCCTACTCTCACTACAGATCACAATGTCATCCGCGAACATCATCGTCCATGGAGACTCCTGCCTGATCTTGTCCGTCAACCTGTCCATCACCATTGCAAACAAGAAAGGGCTCAGAGCCGATCCTTGATGTAATCCCACCTCCACCTTGAACCCATCCGTCATTCCAACCGCACACCTCACCATTGTCACACTTCCCTCATACATGCTCAGAATCATCAGCCATTTTTAGAAAAATGCATATTTTGCATATTTATGCATAATTTTAATTTTCTGGGATTTTTCCCGTACTCTCTGGAACAATACCTACCACCTCCAAAAAGAATTAGGATCATAAATGCTTTAGTTTTCGGTCCCGCTATCTACACTAACTAACTAACTAACTAACTAACTAACTAACTAACACACACGCACACTAACACCACACACACACACATTACGGAAATATGGGAGTTGATAATCTATACTCTATATGCTATAATCTGTACTCTATAGTATGCTATATGCTATAATCTATACTCTATATGCTATATGCTATAATTTATACTCTATAAAATATACTCTATAATCTATACACTATAATCTAGTATAGTCGATATGCTATAATCTATACGTTCTAATCTATACGCTATAATCTGGTCGGCAGAACAGTGGTTGGTAAATTCATTGAAACAGAAACCGACCCGCCATGCAGTACAGGTTGTGAAGCAGGTCAAGTCAGTTTTACTTGTATAGCCCAATATCACAAATTACAAGTTTGTCTCAAGGGGCTTTACAGCAACACAAGCACTCAATGTAACGGCAGTGGCGTGTCGTGACTTTTCCACTAGGTGGGGCTGCTTTGAATCCAGCACGTCAGAATTATCATTTTTCTTGACACACAGCAGACATAAGAGTCTGGTCCAGTGCATAATTTGTAAACGAGGAGGTCCCGGAGCACTGAGAAGGTGCTGCTCTGGCAGGTTAGGGGTCAGAAAAAAAGTTAGGGAACGCATTTTAAAAATGCACAAAACGGTGCTTTTCATGATGCTGAAACAGCTACGCAATGGTCATGTGCTTTTCGACCAATAATTTTGTTGTTGCTTTTATTAAATAGACGGGCCTAGCCTAATCTGACATGACAACGAGGCAGTAGACACATGCACAGTAGCAAAATTTACCAAGTTAATGCCGAGCTCAAGAAACTTTCAAATGTTTTACAAAAAACATAAAACAACTTGCCAGCATACAATGCATATAGGCTATGGTGCTTGAATTACACAATTTGACCCGATACATTTATCGCCATCCCAAAACTATAAGGCTCAGTTAACAACACTGCTGAAAATAATTTTCAAAAAGTACCTTTTATTTATTTGTCCAAAACAGCCCACAAAACATCAATAGCGCCTTCAGCCTTCTCCTCCCTGCTTCTTACTTTACTCCTAGTGTCCTGTGCAGTTCTGTGTCCTTTAGTAATCCGTGACCTCACATATGGAATGGGGTTGAACAGGGTGAGCGGTGGTCCAGCAAGGCAAAGGAAGAGCAGCGTGGAGATGGTGGATGTGCGAAGAGATGACCTGTTGGCGGTGCAGAGTAGGTTCATCTGGGAAAAGTCCCTCTCACACTCTGCACTTGAGATGGGGACAGTGCTGACTGCTGCCAAGAGGTCTTTCAGTCCATCTGGGACAAATTTCCCACCATTGTCCCTATATTCTCTATATGCCCAAATGACATTCTGCGCATCATCGATTCTAAACTGCTGGCAGAGTCTTCCGACTTCATCTTTCCCAAACAGTGCTCCAGGGTCGTCCGACCAATACTGTGGGTGGAGGACTTTTAAATCATCAATTAACTCGTTGGGTCCTGTTTGGTATTTCCCTTGTGTTAGCATACCTTTCTCCAGATTCCTTGCCAGGCTTCCGAAAAACGCCCTCTGCTCCAACGTTCTATCACTCGTTCGCCCTGTCTGTAGGGGTACATCTTGAAAAAAGTTCTCTTCGATCGCCCTCTGGCTCGTTCTCCTCCTCTTTTTCCTCCTGCTCCTCGTGTTTGCTAGTAACAGGTGCTGCCACGCTTGTGCTAGCTAGCTGCTGCTGTGCTGTGCTGTGCCCTTCCCTGTTGGTCTTCCGAAATTACCCTGACTTTCTTAGGGTTCGGCTGACCTGCTGGTCTGAACAAACTAAACACATCTGACTGTCTTTTTGACATTTTTTAATCAATGGCTTTTGATAGAGTAGGCGGCTAGTTGATGTGAGTCTAATATGGCTCCTGTGACGTGGCGTGCACTGCGTGACCTGCGCGATTGACGTCTCTCTCTCTCTTTTTAAAAAAAACAGCCAATTTAAATTGCATCAAACGTAGACAAACAAGCGATTTACGAAAAACGTCAATGGGAAATAATAGAGTGACAGAAGAGATAACACTAAATATTAGAGAAAATGTTTTTACAGATTTTTATAGTGAGGAAGGAGGTGGTGGAGCCAATCAAATAGGTGCCAGTCCAAATCTGGGAGGTCCCGGGGCACGCTCTGGCTTGCTGCGGCACAAATTAAGCCCTGGTCTAGTCCCCTAGGATACATCATTTAATAATTTTTTTAAGAAACATACATAAATCTACTTCCAAACGTCCAATACATTTCAGAAATACAAATAAATAGCATATATTTAACAAACTTGTTTATTTTTCAGTTTGCCTGTCATTCTCTGACACTATATTTCATTTATGTAATGTAGGCTTGATAACATGCATTAATTCAATTAGACAATTAAATTAACATGATAGGCTATTAGTGTTTTTTTGCATTTGAAACAGTTATTCTATTTAAGCCACAACTAATCAAATTTCAAATTTCACAAAGCAATCAAATTTCCACCCATAGACATCATTCACAGCCATATAAATCTCATTAAATTAATAGTGCAAAGTTTCCAACAAATAGACGTGCATGTTGTGCACAGAAAGTGTTCCACATAAAATAAATAGAGAAAAAAACTAAACTAAACTATCGTAAAATAGGCCTACTGTAGCCTACTGTATAGTGATCGATAATCATTTGGAAGTCCCTGCATCACACTCTATCTCTCTGCTGCTCTCCCTTCTATCACTTTATCTCTCTGCTGCTCTCCCTTCTATCACTTTATCTCTCTGCTGCTCTCCCTTCTCTGACAGGATGTATTCTAACTGACTGAGAATTGATGCGGCAACAGTCTCGGCATTGGCAGTCTGTATGGGAGTAAAACTGTGAAAATGCTCCTGAAGCTGGTGTGATTTGACAGTGTAACATAGTACAAGCACTAACTGAGACTGTGTTGATATGTCAGTGGTTTCGTCGGCCTGAATGGCTAGAAAGTCTGCATTTTTAATCTCATCTACTATGTACTCACGCATGATCCCCAACATACAATCCAGCAGTTCATTCTGAATAATATTTGACGTACCTTTAAACACAGTTGCCATTTCCAAATGTTGTTTCAACACACTGTCCAATTCAGCAACAAAATTCACTAGTCCGATAAAAATCCCAGGGTTATCAGGGTCACTACTTTCATTGTGGCCACGTAATCCAAGTTCATCCACAAAATTTGACAGTCAATAATCCTCTAAAGTATAGCTCTATTCCTGTCCACCTCTTCATTGTGTTTAGCAACGCCGATCCTGTAGGTGTCGCTAAGTTGGCTAGCAATGTTAGATCTCCCAAACATGGCTAGTTTCATGGCCTTATCTATATGAGCCTTACTGTCTTTATGGTTTTTTTTTTGTTTGGAAAGATGCTTAAGATCGCTTACTCCAGTATCAGTCCAAGCCTTGTCCGATGTGGACATTGGAAAAAGTAAGCACGGAAAGCAAAACACAGCCTGCCACTTGTCACCTCCACAGAGCCGTGGTTTCCCTGCATACCAGTTGCTAGCAAAATTCCTGATGTATGATTTGCCACGATCACCAGAGGGCTGTCGAATGTGGAGGGTTCAGACTGATCAGGACCCAGCTGCTTCACAATAAGCTTGTCAGACAAACCTCTACATTCAGATGGTTTTTCAAACAGAGTCAACACTGCTAGGAGCAGGTTGTTCCTCTAGCACATCAGCCATTGTTACATTAGCCACTTTACTAACAGCTAGCTAACTCCCCGACTTCCTGCTCTACCACTAACAATTACTATGCATACAGTTTTACACAGCGCCATCTCCCAAATCGGGCCGATATTTCCGCCCATGAATCAGCTCTTTTCAGCGCGCGCTGTCAACCAATCCACTGTGCGATGGCGTGGCTGCATTTAAACTCGCGTGTCTTCCGTCAGACGGAGAAAAATGTGCCCTTCGGCACACAGACAAAGGTTGCAAGCAATGTTTTTTCATCAGTTATCACATTTTTCTATTAAAATACATGCTTTATATAAATATAACAATTGGATTTTATACACACATGGCATCACAATTTAAAAAATAACTTATTTATTACAATACTTATTTTCCAATTGGAACTGTAGGTAGGGTGGCACCCTAGCGCCCCTAGTAGACGACACGCCACTGCTTAAAGACAACTGATTGTAAACTAAGGCAAAAAGAGGAGCTCTAAGTTTGGATTTAAAGGACTCAACAGACTCTGATTGTCTGATGGCACCAGGCAGGTTATTCCACAAGAACGGAGCCCGATAGGAAAAGGCCCTGCCACCAGCTGCCTTCTTTTTAACTTTGGGTACACACATGAGCCCTGTATTTTGAGAGCGAAGAGCTCGAGATGGAATGTATGGTTTAAGGAGATCAACCGGGTAAGATGGGGCAAGCCCATTTAGGATTGTATAAGTCAGCAGAAGCACCTTGTATTCTGATCTAACATGGATAGGAAGCCAATGAAGGGAGGCAAGAGTTGGTGTAATATGGTCAAATTTCCTAGATTTAGTTAGGACTCTAGCAGCAGCATTCTGAACCATCTGAAGACTTTTAGTACTAGCATGTGGCAGACCTGAGAACAGAACATTACAGTAATCAAGTCTGGATGAAACAAATGCATGTATTAGAGTCTCTGCGTCAGCCATGGAGAGAAAAGACCGAATTTTAGCTATGTTACGTAAGTGAAAAAAGGCAGTCTTGGTGATTTCTTTAATGTGCTTATCAAAGGAAAGGCTGGGATCAAACGTAACACCAAGATTTTTGGCTGCCACACTTTGTGAAACCACAGAGTTGTCGATTGTTATCGTTACTTGATCATATTGGTGTCTGTGTCTAGCAGGGCCAATGACCAGCATCTCGGTTTTTATCGGAATTCAAAAGCAGAAAGTTAAGTGACATCCAGTTTTTCACAGTAGCCAAGCAGGCCTCTAAGTTAGTGATTTGAGTATGATCATCAGGCCTTATAGGCACATACAGCTGAGTATCATCAGCATAGCAATGGAAATTTATTCCTTAACTGCGTATACTATGGCCAAGAGGTGAAATATAAAGAGAGATAAGTAGAGGGCCAAGAACTGAGACCTGAGGCACACCATATTTAACATCAGAGAATTGTGATGTAATATTACTATAGCAAACACAGTCTGCTCTCACAGATAAGTAGGACTTGAGCCAAGAGAGAGGTAAGCCAGAGACACCAAAAATACAATTTAATCTGACTAATAGTATACAGTGATCAATGGTGTCAAAGGCTGCAATGAGGTCCAGTAGTAGAAACACAGAAGTGGTATCAGAGTCCATAGCCAGTAAAAGATCGTTCACCACTCTCGTCAGAGCAGTTTCAATGGAGTGACAGGGCCTGAAAGCCGATTGAAAAGGTTCATATAGATGGTTTTCTTTTATATGGATCAAAAGTTGTTGATATACAACTCTCTCTAGTACTTTAAGGGGTCAAGTAAGCAAGTAGTTGGTTTAGAAGCTGACATGAGCTTAGTCAAAGTATCAAGAGAGATAGTCTCAAAAGCTGTAATAACTGGGACTGTAGATATGAATTTGGTAAGACAGGATCTGCAGGAGTAGCTGGAGTTGAAGTAATTTTGTTTAAGATCTCATCAACCTTATTGCAGAAAAAATCTAGAAATTCATGGCCTGTGAATGCTGAGCAGCTAATAGACAGCTGCTTTTTAGTACATTTAGATACAGTGTCAAAGATAAATCTGGGTTTATGTTCATTAATATTGATTAAGTGAGAGAGGTACGCTGTTTTTGCAGCAGATAAAGCACGCTTGTATTTCAATAAACACTCGTGCCACGATAGGTAAAAAACTTCCAATTTTGATTTTCGCCATTTACGTTCCAGTCTCCTGCAGGTCCGCTTAAGAGCACGTGTCTCATCATTAAACCAGAGTGTAGGCCTCTTTAGTCGCCTAGCTCTGGTAGTGAGAAGTGCAACTGAATCGAGGAGACTAGAGAGGGCCACATTTAAGTCACTAGTGAAATTTTCAACAGAGTCAGTTACCACAGTGAAAGGAGCCAAGACTTCAGGCAGCTGCTGGCCAAATGCAGCTACAGTGGAGGGACCAATATGGCGAGTGGCAATTACATCTGTGCTGACATTAACTGGACAGGCCAATAATGCTTCAAATGTGATGAGAAAATGATCAGACACAGCAGATGTGGTTGGTAAGACATTCAGATCAGAAACAGCTATCCCTTTAGATAAAACCAAATCAAGGGTGTTACCACTGCAATGAGTCGACTCTTGAACAAACTGAGCGAACCCAAAAGTATCAACTAGTGCCAGAAAGGCTTTACTTAGAGGATCAGCAGCCTTATTCAGATGAATATTGAAATCACCTAGAATTAGAATCTCATTAGAGAGAGTAACAAGGTCTGAGACAAAGTCTCCAAGTTCTTCAAGAAATAACGAGTAACAGCCAGGACGCCAATAGAGTATCACAATTTGGACTGAGCCGAGTCTATTCATGGCTGAGGGAGATGGACCAAGAATGAGAGACTCAAAAGACTGGAATTTAGATCCAAGTCCGGAAGTCAGATTGAAAATAGATTTATATATTAAGGCAACACCCCCACTTTGTTTATTTGCCCGAGCTACATGGGCATAAGTATAGTCAGGTGGGAAAGCTTCATTTAAGGGAAGGAAAACATTTGGTTTCAGCCATGTTTCACATAACCCAATCATATCAAAACTATGTTCAAGAATCAGATCATTTATTAGTAAGGCTTTGGTAGACAGTGATCTGATATTTATGACACCAAATTTAAGCGTCTTGTGGAAGTGATCAGTAGTAGGCAGAGCTTTAGAGCTACCAACAGGGGAAAGATTAATTGGAATTAGACACCTTGTTGAGAGTTTTGGCCACCAACGCTTTGGACGATATGTGGTAACATTCTTGATAACGTTAGCTGTTTGGTTCTGTAGATTATTAGGTACTTTGTCACACATCTCACCACTACAAGTGGTAGGAATAATTACTAGATTGTTGTGATTCACACATTTAGGGGAGGAGAGCTTGGGAGCAATACAGCAGGGCAGGGAGACAGTCTCAATGTTATAGACCAAGTTATCAGGCTGATAATCTACACTATGAGAAATTCCCTGACTAATCATATTAATTAAACTACTTGACTCCACGTCCGCACTAGATTTAAACCTAGCAGGCTCTCTAATCACCTGCAACCTGCTGAAGGTTAAGTCCCTAGTGTCAAACTAAACGTAGACAGCTATCTATATTGCTAGACAAAAGAGCGGCGCCGTCCCCAGTAGGGTGAATGCCGTCCGCTTTCAGCAGGTTAGGGCGGCCCCAGAAAGAAGGCCAGTTATCAACGAAGCCAAATCCCTGCTCATTACAGTAACGAGCCAGCCAGCGGTTCATTGAGGTGAGCCTACTGTACGTCTCATTACCCTACCATCATTAGTCTATGATATTCCGTTTCATTTCATGTGCTCAGGTGTATGGAATGAAATAACAAATAAATGTTCCTGATTCTTGAAATGTTCCTGATACCTGAAATGTTCCTGATTCCTGTGCATTTCTTGTTCATCTTAACCTGAAAGGCTTTTTTTTCCTAAGAAGTGATAACATGATTATCACACGAGGAAGTAAACTTTTTCGAGATCCATCCATCTCATTCAGATCTTGCCTGATTTAGTCTTATCAACAAGTAATCTATCAAATTCCTGCTGTTACCCATAATTCCTTCCCTGTTTTAAGTGTTATTTCACTGGAATCTAACCTTACTCTTTCTTTTATGTCTTCTTTTTTCTCTTTCTTTCTGCTTTCAGATGGTCCTCTCAAGTTGTTCTGTAGGTTCACCTCCACATCTTTCTTCTTTGTTAATTTATGAAGTGGTTAGCAATGCTGACTGAACCTGATGCTGCAGCAGTCTGTCATACTGAATTACAGTGGTCATTTCATTATTGTATATCGGTTCTTACTGTTAAATTCTCTGTTTGCTTTGCTGTGTTGTGGTGGAACGCCTCCTGCTGGTAGTCGCTTGTAAATTGTGTTGTAGGAAATAACAGTCGAAATTACTGTAAAAAATACAGTAAATGAAGAGAATAAGTGCTGTAATTCAGTATGATAGACTGCTGTAGCATCATGGTAGCTTTGTGTGAACTGCGGAGGAGGATTCTGGGTTTGTCCTCCATTAATTGCATTGACATGATGCTGTGTGTGCAGTATGAATAAAATGATGGCTGACTGTGAAAATTAAACCTACACATGGACTACATGAATGCTGAAGATAAAATAGAGATAGACATCAAAACAGACATGCCATCTGAACTTAACCCACAAATGGTCTGTAAATTTGACTGACTGATTTGGGGCATTGTCCAGATAATTTTTACTTTGAATTTCCTATTTCTCACATCACTATACTAGTGACAGCTGGTGCTGCCTGCACTCTGGTCTCTCACGTGATTCTCGTGTAGCTCTCTAACATGCGTGGAGGATGACTCAATCATGTACACTGATATTAGCAAGAAGGTCAAATGAGTGAGGGTTGGTGCAGCTGGTCTCCAGGGGAACCGCTGTGAGTGAAGAAACCATAAATAAAGTCTTCTGGATGGCTTTTACGACACAATGTAGTCTCAAATTGTTTGGGCCGAGCCTGTCTGTCTGTCCTTGTGTCTGTCTGCTGGCCAGTTGATCCCTCTGTGAACCAATGCAACCATCTGTCTGTTGGTCGGCTGGTCTGTGTGTCTGTCTGTGTGTCTATCTTAACTGTCTGTCTGCCTCTCTCTGTCGATCTGGATCTGTATGTGTGTGTGTGTGTGTGTGTGTGTGTGTGTGTGTGTGTGTGTGTGTGTGGTCCAGCGGTGAAGATCAAGAAGCCCATCCAGACTAAGTTCAGGATGCCGGTGTTTAACTGGGTCGCCCTGAAGCCGAGTCAGATCAATGGAACTGTTTTCAATGACATCGATGATGAGAGGATCTTACAGGCATGTATACACACACACACACACACACACACACACACACACACACACACACACACACACACACACACACACACAAAACCACCAAGACACAACAACTCACACACACAAAACCACAGAGACACAGCAACAACACACACACACACACACACACACACACAAAACCACAGACACACAACAACAACAACAACAACAACAACACACACACACACACACATATACACACGCACACCCACTAAACCACATGGACACACACAACAACACACACACACACTCGCACACAAAACCACCGAGACACAACAAAAACAACTCATGCACACAAAACCACATAGATACAACATACACACTACTACTACTATTACCTTCTGCTGCTCCCGTTAGGGGGCGCCACAGCAGATCATCTGTTTCCATCTCTTCCTGTCCTCTGCGTCTTCCTCTGTCACACCAGCCACCTGCATGTCCTCCCTCACCACATCCATAAACCTCCTCTTTGGCCTTCCTCTTCTCCTCTTCCCTGGCAGCTCCATATTCAGCATCCTTCTCCCAATATACCCAGCATCTCTCCTCCACACATGTCCAAACCATCTCAACCTTGTCTCTCTTGCTTTGTCTCCAAACCGTCCAACCTGAGCTGTCCCTCTAATATACTCCTTCCTAATCCTGTCCTCCTTCATCACTCCCAGCTAAAATCTTAGCATCTTCACCTCTGCCACCTCCAGCTCCACCTCCTGTCTTCTCATCAGTGCCACTGTCTCCAAACCATACAACATAGCTGGTCTCACAACCGTCTTGTAAACCTTCCCTTTAACTCTTGCTGGTACCCTTCTGTCACAAATCACTCCTGACACTCTTCTCCACCCACTCCACCCTGCCTGCACTCTCTTCTTCACCTCTCTCGGGCACTCCTCGTTACTTTGGACAGTTGACCCCAACTATTTAAACCCATACACCTTCGTCACCTCCACTCCTTGCGTCCTCACCATTCCACTGTCCTCCCTCTCATTCACTCATAGGTATTCTGTCTTGTTCCTACTGACTTTCATTCCTCTTCTCTCCAGTGCATACCTCTACCTCTCCAGGCTCTCCTCAACCTGCACCCTACTCTCACTACACATCACAATGTCATCCATGAACATCATCGTCCATGGAGACTCCTGCCTGATCTTGTCCGTCAACCTGTCCATCACCATTGCAAACAAGAAAGAGCTCAGAGCCGATCCTTGATGTAATCCCACCTCCACCTTGAACCCATCTGTCACTCCAACCACACACCTCACCACTGTCACACTGCCCTCATACATATCCTGCACCACTCCTACATACTTCTCTGCAACTCCTGACTTCCTCATACAATACCACACCTCCTCTCTCGGCACCCTGTCGTATGCTTTCTCTAAATCCACAAAGACACAATGTACCTCCTTCTGGCCTCCTCTATACTTCTCCATCAACATTCTCAAAGCAAACATCACATCTGTGGTGCTCTTTCGTGGCATGAAACCATACTGCTGCTCGCTGATCATCACCTCTCCTCTTAACCTAGCTTCTATTACTCTTTCCCATATCTTCATGCTGTGGCTGATCAACTTTATACCTCTGTAGATGCTACAGTTCTGCACATCGCCCTTGTTCTTGAAAAGCGGTACCAGTATGCGTCTTCTCCACTCCTCAGGCATCCTCTCACTTTCCAAGATTGTGTTAAACAATCTAGTTAGAAACCCCACTGCCATCTCTCCTAAACATCTCCATGCCTCCACAGGTATGTCATCAGGACCAACTGCCTTTCCCCTCTTCATCCTCTTCATAGCTGCCCTCACTTCCTCCTTGCTAATCCACTGAACTTCCTGATTCACTATCCCCACATCATCCAACCTTCTCTCTGTCATTTTCTTCATTCATCCAATGTCCAAGTCCTTTTGGTCTGGTCAGACAGTGTGTCCGAGTCATTTTGGTCTGGTCAGAGAGTGTGTCCAAGTCATTTTGGTCTGGTCAGAGTGTGTCCAAGTCCTTTTGGTCTGGTCAGAGAGTGTGTCCGAGTCATTTTGGTCTGGTCAGAGTGTGTCCAAGTCATTTCGGTCTGGTCAGAGAGTGTGTCCAAGTCTTGGAATTTACATTTAATTTTTGTGAAGAATTTGTTCTTAAGTCTTCGTATGTGCTACATTGTAGCAGGAAGTGTTGCTCTGTCTCCACCTGTCTCTCTGGACAGAGCTGACACAGCCTGTCTTCTCTAGGCAGCAGGTCTGCCTGTGTCGGCCAGTCTCTATGGCCAAGCTGTGATCACTGAGTCTGTACATAGTGTCTTTCTCAGTTTCTGATCGGTCACGGTGGTCAGTAGTCTGCCATCGTGTACCGTCTGTTTAGAGCCACATAACACTGAAGTTTGCTTTGGGTTTTTGTGATAGACGTCCAGTGGTTAATGTAATTTTCTTTTTCTTTAGCTATAATTTGTTTGGGTCAGATTGTGTGAAAGTTGTGCTGATGACTTGTGCTGTTGGCTGAGCTGAGCCTCAGGACCAGCTGGCTGAGGGGACTCCTCTCTTTGTTCTCCTCTTGGTAACTGAGAGCTTTGTGATGGTAGAAGTTGGGGTTACTTGCTTTTAGGTGTTGGCAGAATGTGATTGCTCTTTTCTGCATTGTTTTTAACAGGGGAAACTGGCCCGGTTCTGCTCGGCATCCATTGTTGGGCGTGTTCTTGTGTACTCTGAGAATGCTCTGGCAAATCTCGGTGTGCAGGGTTTCGATTGGGTGTTTGTCCCATTTTTCAGTCTTGATTTACAAGAGGACCCCACACTTCACTACCATATAGTAACATTGGCTCAGTTATGGATTTGAATATTTTGAGCCATGTTCTAACAGGTACGTCTATGTTTGAAGACTTTTTTATAGTATAGAAAGCCCTTCTTCCCTTGTCTCTGAGATCATTAATAGTGAGATTGAAATTTCCTGTAGAGGTAATTATTAGCCCCAAATATGTGTAGCTGTGTGTGTGTTCTATGTCAGTGGAGCCTAGTAAGAACCTATTTGGGTTTCCCTGACACCTGGGTCGTTTCTGGAAGACCATAATTCTAGATGTTTTCAGATTAACTGTCAGAGCCCAGGTCTGACAGAAGTTTTGCAGATGATCCAGTTGCTGTTGTAATGCCTCTTTAGATGGAGCTGATAATATTAGATCATCTGCAAAAAGTAGGCATTTAATTTCTGTGTCAGAGAGGGTGAGACCAGGGATATCTGATTGTTCTAGAGATGTTGCCAGATTTTGTTTCTTTCTGTCTCTTTCTCTCTGTCTCTCTGTTTCTCTCTGTTTCTCTATGTCTCTCTCCGTCTCTGTCTGTCTGTCTCTCTCTGTCTCTCTGCCTCTGCCTCTTTCTCTCTCTGTCTTTGTCTCTCTGTCTCTGTCTCTGTCTCTGTCTCTCTCTCTCTCTCTCTCTCTCTCTCTCTCTCTCTCTCTCTCTCTCTCGCTCTATGTCAATTCAATTCAGTTCAATTGAAAGGGCTTTATTGGCATGATAGTTTTACAACAGTGTTGCCAAAGCAGTGCAGTGCAGTGTGGACAATACACAATAACACTAATAATGAACATCAACACAACATTGTAACCATCAATAAAGAAACAATAAAACAGCCATAACAATAAAGAAACAGAAGGAGATCAAAAGGTGGAGCATGGGTTGTGAGGAGACTACTGCTGTCATGTGTTGTGCTGCTTGTCTCTCAGGCTGGGATGTGAAGTGACGTATCCTGCTGCATCTATGTGTGTGACATGACCTGACATATCCTGCTGCATCTGTGTGTAACATGACCTGACATATCTTACTACATCTATGTGTGTGACATGACCTGACATATCCTGCTGCATCTATGTGTGTGACATGACCTGACATATCCTGCTGCATCTGTGTGTAACATGACCTGACATATCCTGCTGCATCTGTGTGTAACATGACCTGACATATCTTACTACATCTATGTGTGTGACATGACCTGACATATCTTACTACATCTATGTGTGTGACATGACCTGACATATCTTACTACATCTATGTGTGGGACATGACCTGACATATCCTGCTGCATCTATGTGTGTAACATGACCTGACATATCTTACTACATCTATGTGTGTGACATGACCTGACATATCCTGCTGCATCTATGTGTGTAACATGACCTGACATATCTTACTACATCTATGTGTGTGACATGACCTGACATATCTTACTACATCTATGTGTGTGACATGACCTGACATATCCTGCTGCATCTATGTGTGGGACATGACCTGACATATTCTGCTGCATCTATGGCGCTGACACTGTTTCCCCCAAGTACATGTTGCATTTTGGTCTGGTCAGAGTGTGTCCAAGTGTTGGAATTTACATTTAATTTTTGTGAAGAATTTAGTTCTTAAGTATTCATGTGTGCTACATTGTAGCAGGAAGTGTTGCTGTGTCTCCACCTGTCTCTCTGGACAGAGCTGACACAGGCAGGTCTGCCTGTGTCGGCCAGTCTCTATGGCCAAGCTGTGATCACTGAGTCTGTCTCCCTGTCTCTCTGTCTCTCTGTCTCTCTCTCTCTCAATCAATCAATCAATCAATCAATCAATCAATCAATCAATCAATCAATCAATCAATCAATCAATCAATCAATCAATCAATCAATCAATCAATCAAGTCTCTCTCTCTCTCTCTCTCTCTCTCTCTCTCTCTCTCTCTCAATCAATCAATCAAGTCTCGCTCTCTCAATTCAATTCAATTCACTTCAATTCAATTCAATTCAGTGATGCTTTATTGACATGACTGCATTAATTACAATGTTGCCAAAGCAGAACAGGTCAACAGAGAACTAAACACAAAAAAGAAAAGAAAAAGGAATACATAGAACTGATAGAAACATAGAACAGCACTTGAACAGTAACTGACAGTGTTTTGGTCACTCACTGACCCTTAGGCTATGGCATTCTGACACATATTGTGCCACAAGGTGTGACCTTTGGGGCCTCTGGGTGGTGTGGTGGTCAATACAGATGAACTGGCCATTTGCATTCAAGTATCTTGGGGTCTTGTTCACAAGTGAGGGTAGGGTGGAGCAGGAGATTGACAGGTGGATTGGTGCAGCATCAGCAATAATTTGGACATTGTACCGGACCGTTGTGGTGAAGAGGGAGCTGAGCCGGAAGGCAAAGCTCTCAATTTACCAGCCAATCGTCGTTCCAGCCCTCACCTATCACTGCAAAAAACATGAGCTTAGATATAAGAAATAAACACTGAATTTGAGGGGAAAAGTACTTAATACTAGTGAAATATCTGTCCATGCAGCAAGATCATTTTACTTGACAATAAATCTGAAAATAACTTGGTTCCAGGCTAGAAATAGTAGGCTTGGATGAGTGTTCAGAGGCTTGAAATAAGAAGAAAATGCTGGGTTTTAGATCAAATTACTTAAGATCAGACATGTTACAGCACAGTAATAAGTGAAATACACTGGATATTAGCAAATAATTCTTAACTCAATTTTTTTGCATTCTTAATTTTAGCACACTGAAAAAAGAACAAGAAATCAAACCACTAATTTAAGTGGGAACTACTTAATACTAGTGGAGTATGATTATTCCGTTACTTGAAACAAGTTGGCTCATTTTGAAATATGTAGGCCCAAACTTAAAACTAGTCCTTAATCCCAGAGCATACATTTTAAAACAGGAAACTTGATTTTACTGAAATCACAACCAGCACAAGTGAGATTTCTGTCAACATGTGTTGACAACTCTGTTTTGAACAGTCTTTGTGCAAACTACGTAAAAAACAAAACAAAACAGGCTATTCAGTGACCTGCATTAGACTGTGGGCAACCTACAGTCTACTCTGACCCCATCCAATGTCACAGAAAAGGCATTCACAACACTTTTTTAAAAGCGGGAGAGAGAGAGCAAGAGAAAGAGAGATGACATTTGACCGTTGACGGTTATATACTGCCTGAACATCAGAGAAAAATATCTGAATGAAATAAAACTATGGCCAATAAAGGAATTAAACTGGATGCCTTAGCTATCCAAGTCAGGTACACAGCAAATGGATTGTAATATTTTTTTGATAGCTCTTGCTTTTCAAAGCTGGGATCACTTTTCCAAGTTTGAGCAGTGAAAATCAAAGTGTACTTTCATTTCGTGATAGGTGAAGCATGTTGGGCCATTGAATAAAAATGTGTATATACATATATATATATATATATATAAAGCCTTGTGTCATTCTTAAATCAAGCAATTGAACTTGAGTTTGTGTCACTGAATCTTGAAACAAGTTTTTTTGTGTGAAAGAGAATGGTACAAATTGCTACTCGAGCTAATGTAGCTTGTTTTAACAATAAATTGGGCCGCTCTGATGGTCGAGCGGAATAACCCGCCGTTCTTGCCACCCGCTCGTCACGTGGCTGGGAGTTTCGTATCCCAGACTCCCCGTAACCAGTCACGGCCAGAGCGTCCACAGGATAAGGCATTCATTAGGCCACCCTTACCCGAGGGATAGTGGGTGTAGATCGGTGTAGTGTTCGGGGACTCGTCGTTCTCCAGCGACCCCTCTGGCCCACCCGGGCACCTGCAGCCAAGCAGCCGAAAGCATTCTGCCTACGTCTCCTTCATGGCCTGAAGGTGATGCAATCCATGCGAGGCTTCAGCGTGTAAAATGGCGAGAGCAGCCGACACGAGTTTGAAGGAAGCTCGTGTACGACTATCTCCTTCCTGTGGAAACGTGAGCCAGGGGAGTTATTGGTCAAGAGTTCCAGCCATATGCCATTTGGTTAATCGGGTGGGATAAGGGGAAAAACTAGAAATAAATTTATTAAAAAAAATAAATTAGTCAGTGCCAAGATTTCCTGACTAATTGAGGCATAAAAGACATATTCATGATCAATTTAAGAATATACCATGAATTCAAAGATAGAAACTAGTAAATAACTTTGAAAACAAGATAATTAATCTCATATTTCCTGATCTAAGATTTTAAATCTTGGCAAGCACAGAATAATTTGCAGTGATCATGAGCTTTGGGTGGTGATCGAAAGGGTGAGATCGCGGATACAAGCGGCTGAAATTAGTTTCCTCTGTAGGGTGTCTGGGCTCAGCATTAGAGATAGGGAGAGGAGCTCGAACATCTGGAGGGAGCTCCAAGCTCCCTCCAGATGTTCCCTCCTATCTGTTTGCAGTTTTAATTGTATTGTGCGAGGTTTGATAGAGTTTTACATAAGTTACCAGTTTCTGGGCAATAGGCCTATTTTCAGTGTACCTCTTTGGCCAGTTGGGTGTTAAGTGGCCAGGGTGTGGCCAGAACATCACAGGGATTTATAAGTCTTGCCTGGTTCAGTTTCAATCCAGTGTGCATCTTAACTTCTGGAGTGATTCTGAATTGCTGGTTCATCTAGAATAGAGTAAGTATCATCTTTCTTGCTTAACAAGTTGCTATTAGTCTTATACCAGCTACTTGAGTATTAGTCCTTTTCTCTAAATATCTGCTGCTGGTTCCTAGTGGGATCTTATTCTTTTTTTTTTTTTCTAAAATTTATTTCTGATTTTTCCCTTTTTTCTCCCAATTTAGTGGCCAATTGATCCCTATTTTAATTCAAACACCCACCCTCGTATTGCATGCGTTTGCCAACTGCATCTCTCCGGCCGGCAGTCTCGAAGGAAAGCGCCTCCCCACTTTCGTGACAAGGCGAATTCAAGTCGAACCACTGTTTTTCCGACACACTCAGAGACGCATTCACATGACGAACACAAGCCGACTCCGCCCCCCTCCCGAAGAGGGCGTTGCCAATGATTTCTGCTTCATCGAGTCCGGCCATAGTCGGATCTGACGAGACCGGGGCGCGAACCCCAGTCCCCAGTGGGCAACTGCATCGACACCAAGCCGATGCTTAGACCGCTACGCCACCGCGGACGTCGTGGGATCTTATTCTTGATGTAGCTGTCTTATTCTAGCTGTAGCTCTTATTTTATTTTATTTATTTTTCACCTAGTGTGTCCTTAAATATTTCTTGTTGCCTAGCTGTTTTGACTTAGTTATCCTTTTAGCTTATAAATATATTCCTTGGTAACTTGCTGTTTGCAGTTTTAATTGTATTGTGTGAGGTTTGATAGAGTTTTACATAAGTGAGCAGTTTCTGGGCAATAGGCCTATTTTCAGTGTACCTCTTTGGCCAATTGGGTGTTAAGTGGCCAGGGTTTGGCCTGCACTCATGGCAGACAATTAGCAATCAGTGTTTTTTAAATCACTGCTGCTACTTGGAAACGTCACGCAAACAAGCCAAGGGCAAACAGGTCTAGGTTGAACGAAGGCTAGAGTGAACAAAGGCAAGACCAACTTTTTCAAGCCAAGACTTCATCAAGCACGGACTGCTCTTTTTAGATCTGGTCAGTCATCTGTATTTTGTGTACCTAGTATAGACTATGTGTTTCCTTCGCATTCCTGTCCTTTCCTCTTCCTGGGGCTGGCATAGACGTTGGGTCACTCCTAGGTGCTGTGACCCTACCAATCTCCTCTATCCCACTCTCTCCACTCACGTTGAGCAAGTGGTGACGGGAGGGCTCTGGAGTTGCCAGTCTGTGGTGCCGAAAGCTGAGTTTATCTCAGGCTACGTATCCTTGCTCTCCCTCGACTTTCTTGCTCTAACTGAGACCTGGATCATGCCAGAAAACACTACCTACAGTGTCCAATACATGTCTGGTTTGTGGAATCATCTTACAGTGTCTAGTACATGTCTGGTTTGTGAAATGGTGGGAACAGTTCTTCACTGGTTTATAGAGTGCAGCAGCAGACTTAAAGACTTCTTTTCTGTCTTGGGGGTTTTGGTGAAAGGGGGTTGAAAACAGCGTTTTTTGTCGGGGCAGGTTACACAGGAGGGAATATGTCAAAGTGGAAACTTCTAAACTTCTTAATATAAGCACAGCCCTGGCTCCTGCCCAGACCTACACCGGCAGAGGAAACACCGAGTGCAGTCTGACAGGATGCGGAAGCAGGGCAGGCTAAGCTAACTGCTAGCCCATGCAGACCGGCAGTTGCGACAGTCATCCTGACTGCTGTTCCTTGTGGTGCTGGTTCTGTCCAAGAGAACAAACAGTAACCTGGCTGCTGTTCATTCTGCTTAACCATGATTTTTGTTTTAGTCTGGGTATGTGTGTTAGTCTGGATGTGTGTCATTCTGGATATGTGTGTTAGTTTGGATATGTGTGTAACTTTGGATATGTGTGTTAGTTTTGATATATATGTTACTTTGGATATGTGTGTTAGTCTGGATATGTGTTAGTCTGCATATGTGTTTTTCTGGATATGTGCATTACTTTGGATATGTGTGTTAGTCTATATATGTGTGTTAGTCTATATATGTGTGTTAGTGTGGATATGTGTGTTAATCTGGATATGTGTTAGTCTGGATATGTGCGTTACTTTGGATATGTGTGTTAGTCTTTATATGTGTATTAGTTTGGATATATGTTGTTAGTTTGAATATGTGTGTTAGTCTGAATATGTGTTTTGGTCCTGATATGTGTGTGAGTGTGGATATGTGTGTTAGTTTGGATATGTGTGTTAGTCTGAATATGTATTTTGGTCCTGATATGTGTGTGAGTCTGGATATGTGTGTTAGTTTGGATATGTGTGTTAGTCTGGCTATATGTGTGTTAGTCTTTATATGTGTGTTAGTTTGGATATATGTGTTAGTTTAGATATGTGTGTTAGTTTGAATATGTGCGTTAGTCTGAATATGTGTTTTGGTCCTGATATGTGTGTTAGTCTGAATATGTATTTTGGTCCTGATATGTGTGTTAGTTTGAATATGTGTGTTAGTCTGAATATGTGTTTTGGTCCTGATATGTGTGTGAGTTTGGATATGTGTGTTAGTCTGGCTATGTGTGTTAGTTTGGATATGTGTGTCAGTTTGGATATGTGTGTTAGTCTGGATATGTGTTAGTCTGGATATGTGCGTTACTTTGGATATGTGTGTTAGTCTTTATATGTGTGTTAGTTTGGATATATGTGTTAGTCTGGAGATGTGTGTTAGTCTGGATATGTGTGTCAGTTTGGATATGTGTGTTAGTCTGGATATGTGTTAGTCTGGATATGTGTGTTAGTTTGGATATGTGTGTCAGTTTGGATATGTGTGTCAGTTTGGATATGTGTGTTAGTCTGGATATGTGTGTTAGTTTGGATATGTGTGTTAGTGTGGATATGTATGTTAGTGTGGATATACGTATGTGTTAGTTTGGATATGTGCGTTTGTCTGGATATGTGTGTTAGTCTGGATATATGTGTTCATGTGGATATATGTGTTAGTGTGGCTATATGTGTTAGTGTGGATATGAGTGTTAGTGTGGATATGAGTGTTAGTGTGGATATGTGTGTTAGTGTGGCTATATGTGTTAGTGTGGATATGTGTGTTAGTATGGATATGTGTGTTAGTTTGGATATGTGTTACTTTGGATATGTGTGTTAGTGTGGATATAGTATGTGTTAGTGTGGATATGTGTTAGTGTGGATATGTGTGTTAGTGTGGATATATGTGTTAATTTGAATATATGTGTTAGTTTGGATATGTGTGGTTGTCTGGAAATGTTTGTTAGTCTGGATATATGTGTCAGTTTGCATATGTTTGTTAGTCTGGACATATGTGTTGGTGTGGATATGTGTGTTACTTTGGATATGTGTGTTACTTTGGATATGTGTGTTAGTCTTGATATGTGTTTGTCTGGATATGTGCGTTACTTTGGATATGTGTGTTAGTCTTTATATGTGTGTTAGTTTGGATATATGTGTTAGTTTGGATGTGTTTTAGTTGGAAAATGTGTGTTAGTCTGAATATGTGTTTTGGTCTGGATATGTTTGTTAGTCTGGATATATGTGCTAGTTTGGATATGTGTGTTAGTCTGAATATGTGTGTTAGTGTGGATATATGTGTTAGTTTTGATATGTGTGTTAGTCTGGATATGTGTGTTTTTGTAGTTTTTGGATATATGTTTCTGTCATTGTTTTGCTGTGGGCTGGGGAATTGATATGTCATTTCATTTCTTGTATTGTGTGTGCAAGTACATGAAATGAAATGACAAATAAAGTGTCCGTGACTCCTGAGGAGAAGAAAGACTCCACATCCATCAGCAGATGGAGTAGAACAGAAGGAAGGGCAGGACAGTGGAACAGAAGGAAGGGCAGGACAGTAGAACAGAAGAGGCAGGGCAGAGGAATAGAAGGAAGGGCAGGACAGTAGAATAGAAGGAAGTGCAGGACAGTAGAACAGAAGGAAGGGCAGGACAGTAGAACAGAAGGAAGTGCAGGACAGTAGAACAGAAGTAAGGGCAGGGCAGTGGAACAGAAGGAAGGTCACGACAGTAGAACAAAAGGAAGTGCAGGACAGTAGAACAGAAGGAAGGGCAGGGCAGTGGAACAGAGGGAGCAGGACAGTGGAACAGAAGGAAGTGCAGGGCAGTGGAACAGAGGGAGCAGGACAGTGGAACAGAAGGAAGGTCAGGACAGTAGAACAGAAGGAAGGGCAGGACAGTAGAACAGAAGGAAGGGCGAGACAGTAGAACAGAAGGAAGTGCAGGACAGTGGAACAGAAGGAAGGGCGAGACAGTACAACAGAAGGAAGGGCAGGACAGTGAAAAAGAAGGAAGGGCAGGACAGTAGAACAGAAGAGGCAGGGCAGAAGAATGGCAGGACAGTAGAACAGAAGGAAGTGCAGGACAGTGGAACAGAAGGAAGGGCGAGACAGTAGAACAGAAGGAAGTGCAGGACAGTGGAACAGAAGGAAGTGCAGGACAGTGGAACAGAAGGAAGTGCAGGACAGTGGAACAGAAGGAAGGTCGGGAGAGTAGAATAGGAGGAAGGGCAGGACAGTGGAACAGAAGGAAGGGCAGGACAGTAGAGCGGAAGGAAGGGCGGGACAGTAGAACAGAAGGAAGTGCAGAACAGTAGAAAAGAAGGAAGGTCAGTACAGTAGAATAGAAGGAAGGTCAGGACAGTAGAATAGATGGAATGTCAGGACAGTAGAATAGAAGGAAGTGCAGGACAGTAGAACAGAAGGAAGGGCAGGACAGTAGAACAGAAGTAAGGGCAGGGCAGTGGAACAGAAGGAAGGTCACGACAGTAGAACAGAAGGAAGTGCAGGACAGTAGAACAGAAGGAAGGGCAGGGCAGTGGAACAGAGGGAGCAGGACAGTGGAACAGAAGGAAGGGCAGGGCAGTGGAACAGAGGGAGCAGGACAGTGGAACAGAAGGAAGGTCAGGACAGTAGGACAGAAGGAAGGGCAGGACAGTAGAACAGAAGGAAGGGCAGGGCAGTGGAACAGAAGGAAATCACGACAGTAGAACAGAAGGAAGGGCAGGACAGTAGAACAGAAGTAAGGGCAGGACAGTAGAACAGAGGGAAGGGCAGGGCAGTGGAACAGAGGGAGCGGGACAGTGGAACAGAAGGAAGGTCACGACAGTAGAACAGAAGGAAGGGCAGGGCGGTGGAACAGAGGGAGCAGGACAGTAGAGCAGAAGGAAGGGCAGGACAGCAGAACAGAAGGAAGGGCGGGACAGTAGAACAGAAGGAAGGGCGAGACAGTAGAACAGAAGGAAGTGCAGGACAGTACAACAGAAGGAAGGGCAGGACAGTGGAACAGAAGGAAGGGCAGGACAGTAGAACAGAAGGAAGGGCAGGGCAGTGGAACAGAGGGTGCAGGACAGTGGAACAGAAGGAAGGTCACGATAGTAGAACAGAAGGAAGGGCAGGGCAATGGAACAGAGGGAGCAGGACAGTGGAACAGAAGGAAGTGCAGGACAGTGGAACAGAAGGAAGGGCAGGACAGTGGAACAGAAGTAAGGGCAGGACAGTGGAACAGAAGTAAGGGCAGGACAGTGGAACAGAAGGAATGGCAGGACAGTGGAACAGAAGGAAGTGCAGGACAGTGGAACAGAAGGAAGGGCAGGACAGTGGAACAGAAGGAAGGGCAGGACAGTGGAACAGAAGGAATGGCAGGACAGTGGAACAGAAGGAAGTGCAGGACAGTGGAACAGAAGGAAGGGCAGGACAGTGGAACAGAAGGAAGGGGAGGACAGCAGAACAGAAGGAAGGGCAGGGCAGTGGAACAGAAGGAAGGGCAGGGCAGTGGAACAGAGGGTGCAAGACAGTGGAACAGAAGGAAGGTCACGACAGTAGAACAGAAGGAAGAGCAGGGCAGTGGAACAGAGGGAGCAGGACAGTAGAGCAGAAGGAAGGGCAGGACAGCAGAACAGAAGGAAGGGCGGGACAGTAGAACAGAAGGAAGGGCAGGGCAATGGAACAGAGGGAGCAGGACAGTGGAACAGAAGGAAGTGCAGGACAGTGGAACAGAAGGAAGGGCAGGACAGTGGAACAGAAGTAAGGGCAGGACAGTGGAACAGAAGTAAGGGCAGGACAGTGGAACAGAAGGAATGGCAGGACAGTGGAACAGAAGGAAGTGCAGGACAGTGGAACAGAAGGAAGGGCAGGACAGTGGAACAGAAGGAAGGGCAGGACAGTGGAACAGAAGGAATGGCAGGACAGTGGAACAGAAGGAAGTGCAGGACAGTGGAACAGAAGGAAGGGCAGGACAGTGGAACAGAAGGAAGGGCAGGGCAGTGGAACAGAAGGAAGGGCAGGACAGTGGAACAGAAGGGAGGGCAGGACAGCAGAACAGAAGGAAGGGCAGGGCAGTGGAACAGAAGGAAGGGCAGGGCAGTGGAACAGAGGGTGCAAGACAGTGGAACAGAAGGAAGGTCACGACAGTAGAACAGAAGGAAGAGCAGGGCAGTGGAACAGAGGGAGCAGGACAGTAGAGCAGAAGGAAGGGCAGGACAGCAGAACAGAAGGAAGGGCGGGACAGTAGAACAGAAGGAAGGGCGAGACAGTAGAACAGAAGGAAGTGCAGGACAGTAGAACAGAAGGAAGTGCAGGACAGTAGAACAGAAGGAAGGGCAGGACAGTACAACAGAAGGAAGGGCAGGACAGTGGAACAGAAGGAAGGGCAGGACAGTACAACAGAAGAGGCAGGGCAGAGGAATGGCAGGACAGTAGAAAAGAAGGAAGTGCAGGACAGTGGAACAGAAGGAAGGGCGAGACAGTAGAAAAGAAGGAAGTGCAGGACAGTGGAACAGAAGGAAGTGCAGGACAGTGGAACAGAAGGAAGTGCAGGACAGTGGAACAGAAGGAAGGTCGGGAGAGTAGAATAGGAGGAAGGGCAGGACAGTGGAACAGAATGAAGGGCAGGACAGTAGAGCAGAAGGAAGGGCGGGACAGTGGAACAGAAGGAAGTGCAGGACGGTGGAACAGAAGGAATGGCAGGACAGTGGAACAGAAGGAAGGGCAGGACAGTAGAACAGAAGGAAGGGCAGGGCAGTGGAACAGAGGGTGCAGGACAGTGGAACAGAAGGAAGGTCACGATAGTAGAACAGAAGGAAAGGCAGGGCAGTGGAACAGAGGGACCAGGACAGTGGAACAGAATGAAGTGCAGGACAGTGGAACAGAAGGAAGGTCGGGAGAGTGGAATAGGAGGAAGGGCAGGACAGTGGAACAGAAGGAAGGGCAGGACAGTAGAGCAGAAGGAAGGGCGGGACAGTAGAACAAAAGGAAGTGCAGGACAGTAGAACAGAAGGAAGGGCAGGACAGTAGAATAGAAGGAAGGTCAGGACAGTAGAATAGAAGGAATGTCAGGACAGTAGAATAAAAGGAAGTGCAGGACAGTAGAACAGAAGGAAGGGCAGGACAGTGGAACAGAAGGAAGGGCAGGACAGTAGAACCGAAGAGGCAGGGCAGAGGAATGGCAGGACAGTAGAACAGAAGGAAGTGCAGGACAGTGGAACAGAAGGAAGGGCGAGACAGTGGAACAGAAGAAGTGCAGGACAGTGGAACAGAAGGAAGGTCGGGAGAGTAGAATAGGAGGAAGGGCAGGACAGTGGAACAGAAGGAAGGGCAGGACAGTAGAGCAGAAGGAAGGGCGGGACAGTGGAACAGAGGGAGCAGGACAGTGGAACAGAAGGAAGTGCAGGACAGTGGAACAGAAGGAAGGTCGGGAGAGTAGAATAGGAGGAAGGGCAGGACAGTGGAACAGAGGGAGCAGGACAGTAGAGCAGAAGGAAGGGCAGGACAGCAGAACAGAAGGAAGGGCGGGACAGTAGAACAGAAGGAAGGGCGAGACAGTAGAACAGAAGGAAGTGCAGGACAGTAGAACAGAAGGAAGTGCAGGACAGTAGAACAGAAGGAAGGGCAGGACAGTACAACAGAAGGAAGGGCAGGACAGTGGAACAGAAGGAAGGGCAGGACAGTACAACAGAAGAGGCAGGGCAGAGGAATGGCAGGACAGTAGAAAAGAAGGAAGTGCAGGACAGTGGAACAGAAGGAAGGGCGAGACAGTAGAAAAGAAGGAAGTGCAGGACCGTGGAACAGAAGGAAGTGCAGGACAGTGGAACAGAAGGAAGTGCAGGACAGTGGAACAGAAGGAAGGTCGGGAGAGTAGAATAGGAGGAAGGGCAGGACAGTGGAACAGAATGAAGGGCAGGACAGTAGAGCAGAAGGAAGGGCGGGACAGTGGAACAGAAGGAAGTGCAGGACGGTGGAACAGAAGGAATGGCAGGACAGTGGAACAGAAGGAAGGGCAGGACAGTAGAACAGAAGGAAGGGCAGGGCAGTGGAACAGAGGGTGCAGGACAGTGGAACAGAAGGAAGGTCACGATAGTAGAACAGAAGGAAAGGCAGGGCAGTGGAACAGAGGGACCAGGACAGTGGAACAGAATGAAGTGCAGGACAGTGGAACAGAAGGAAGGTCGGGAGAGTGGAATAGGAGGAAGGGCAGGACAGTGGAACAGAAGGAAGGGCAGGACAGTAGAGCAGAAGGAAGGGCGGGACAGTAGAACAAAAGGAAGTGCAGGACAGTAGAACAGAAGGAAGGGCAGGACAGTAGAATAGAAGGAAGGTCAGGACAGTAGAATAGAAGGAATGTCAGGACAGTAGAATAAAAGGAAGTGCAGGACAGTAGAACAGAAGGAAGGGCAGGACAGTGGAACAGAAGGAAGGGCAGGACAGTAGAACCGAAGAGGCAGGGCAGAGGAATGGCAGGACAGTAGAACAGAAGGAAGTGCAGGACAGTGGAACAGAAGGAAGGGCGAGACAGTGGAACAGAAGAAGTGCAGGACAGTGGAACAGAAGGAAGGTCGGGAGAGTAGAATAGGAGGAAGGGCAGGACAGTGGAACAGAAGGAAGGGCAGGACAGTAGAGCAGAAGGAAGGGCGGGACAGTGGAACAGAGGGAGCAGGACAGTGGAACAGAAGGAAGTGCAGGACAGTGGAACAGAAGGAAGGTCGGGAGAGTAGAATAGGAGGAAGGGCAGGACAGTGGAACAGAAGGAAGGGCAGGACAGTAGAGCAGAAGGAAGGGCGGGACAGTAGAACAGAAGGAAGTGCAGGACAGTAGAACAGAAGGAAGGGCAGGACAGTAGAATAGAAGGAAGGTCAGGACAGTAGAATAGAAGGAAGGTCAGGACAGTAGAATAGAAGGAAGGTCAGGACAGTAGAATAGAAGGAAGTGCAGGACAGTAGAACAGAAGGAAGGGCAGGACAGTAGAACAGAAGGAAGTGCAGGACAGTAGAACAGAAGTAAGGGCAGGGCAGTGGAACAGAAGGAAGGTCACGACAGTAGAACAGAAGGAAGTGCAGCACAGTAGAACAGAAGGAAGGGCAGGGCAGTGGAAATGAGGGAGCAGGACAGTGGAACAGAAGCAAGGGCAGGGCAGTGGAACAGAGGGAGCAGGATAGTGGAACAGAAGGAAGGTCAGGACAGTAGGACAGAAGGAAGGTCACGACAGTAGAACAGCAGGAAGGGCAGGACAGTAGAACAGAAGTAAGGGCAGGACAGTAGAACAGAGGGAAGGGCAGGGCAGTGGAACAGAGGGAGCAGGACAGTAGAATAGAAGGAAGGGCAGGACAGTAGAGCAGAAGGAAGGGCGGGACAGTAGAACAGAAGGAAGGGCGGGACAGTAGAACAGAAGGAAGGGCGAGACAGTAGAACAGAAGGAAGTGCAGGACAGTGGAACAGAAGGAAGGGCGAGACAGTAGAACAGAAGGAAGTGCAGGACAGTAGAACAGAAGGAAGGGCAGGACAGTACAACAGAAGGAAGGGCAGGACAGTGGAACAGAAGGAAGGGCAGGACAGTAGAACAGAAGAGGCAGGGCAGAGGAATGGCAGGACAGTAGAACAGAAGGAAGTGCAGGACAGTGGAACAGAAGGAAGGGCAGGACAGTAGAACAGAAGAGGCAGGGCAGAGGAATGGCAGGACAGTAGAACAGAAGGAAGTGCAGGACAGTGGAACAGAAGGAAGGGCGAGACAGTAGAACAGAAGGAAGTGCAGGACAGTGGAACAGAAGGAAGTGCAGGACAGTGGAACAGAAGGAAGTGCAGGACAGTGGAACAGAAGGAAGGGCAGGACAGTAGGGCAGAAGGAAGGGCGGGTCAGTGGAACAGAAGGAAGTGCAGGACGGTGGAACAGAAGGAATGGCAGGACAGTGGAACAGAAGGAAGGGCAGGACAGTAGAACAGAAGGAAGGGCAGGGCAGTGGAACAGAGGGTGCAGGACAGTGGAACAGAAGGAAGGTCAGGACAGTAGAACAGAAGGAAGGGCAGGGCAGTGGAACAGAGGGTGCAGGACAGTGGAACAGAAGGAAGGTCACGATAGTAGAACAGAAGGAAGGGCGAGACAGTAGAACAGAAGGATGTGCAGGACAGTAGAACAGAAGAGGCAGGGCAGAGGAATGGCAGGACAGTAGAACAGAAGGAAGTGCAGGACAGTGGAACAGAAGGAAGGGCAGGACAGTAGAACCGAAGAGGCAGGGCAGAGGAATGGCAGGACAGTAGAACAGAAGGAAGTGCAGGACAGTGGAACAGAAGGAAGGGCGAGACAGTGGAACAGAAGAAGTGCAGGACAGTGGAACAGAAGGAAGGTCGGGAGAGTAGAATAGGAGGAAGGGCAGGACAGTGGAACAGAAGGAAGGGCAGGACAGTAGAGCAGAAGGAAGGGCGGGACAGTGGAACAGAGGGAGCAGGACAGTGGAACAGAAGGAAGTGCAGGACAGTGGAACAGAAGGAAGGTCGGGAGAGTAGAATAGGAGGAAGGGCAGGACAGTGGAACAGAAGGAAGGGCAGGACAGTAGAGCAGAAGGAAGGGCGGGACAGTAGAACAGAAGGAAGTGCAGGACAGTAGAACAGAAGGAAGGGCAGGACAGTAGAATAGAAGGAAGGTCAGGACAGTAGAACAGAAGGAAGGTCAGGACAGTAGAATAGAAGGAAGGTCAGGACAGTAGAACAGAAGGAAGGGCAGGACAGTAGAACAGAAGGAAGTGCAGGACAGTAGAACAGAAGTAAGGGCAGGGCAGTGGAACAGAAGGAAGGTCACGACAGTAGAACAGAAGGAAGTGCAGCACAGTAGAACAGAAGGAAGGGCAGGGCAGTGGAACAGAGGGAGCAGGACAGTGGAACAGAAGCAAGGGCAGGGCAGTGGAACAGAGGGAGCAGGATAGTGGAACAGAAGGAAGGTCAGGACAGTAGGACAGAAGGAAGGTCACGACAGTAGAACAGCAGGAAGGGCAGGACAGTAGAACAGAAGTAAGGGCAGGACAGTAGAACAGAGGGAAGGGCAGGGCAGTGGAACAGAGGGAGCAGGACAGTAGAATAGAAGGAAGGGCAGGACAGTAGAGCAGAAGGAAGGGCGGGACAGTAGAACAGAAGGAAGGGCGGGACAGTAGAACAGAAGGAAGGGCGAGACAGTAGAACAGAAGGAAGTGCAGGACAGTGGAACAGAAGGAAGGGCGAGACAGTAGAACAGAAGGAAGTGCAGGACAGTAGAACAGAAGGAAGGGCAGGACAGTACAACAGAAGGAAGGGCAGGACAGTGGAACAGAAGGAAGGGCAGGACAGTAGAACAGAAGAGGCAGGGCAGAGGAATGGCAGGACAGTAGAACAGAAGGAAGTGCAGGACAGTGGAACAGAAGGAAGGGCAGGACAGTAGAACAGAAGAGGCAGGGCAGAGGAATGGCAGGACAGTAGAACAGAAGGAAGTGCAGGACAGTGGAACAGAAGGAAGGGCGAGACAGTAGAACAGAAGGAAGTGCAGGACAGTGGAACAGAAGGAAGTGCAGGACAGTGGAACAGAAGGAAGTGCAGGACAGTGGAACAGAAGGAAGGGCAGGACAGTAGGGCAGAAGGAAGGGCGGGTCAGTGGAACAGAAGGAAGTGCAGGACGGTGGAACAGAAGGAATGGCAGGACAGTGGAACAGAAGGAAGGGCAGGACAGTAGAACAGAAGGAAGGGCAGGGCAGTGGAACAGAGGGTGCAGGACAGTGGAACAGAAGGAAGGTCAGGACAGTAGAACAGAAGGAAGGGCAGGGCAGTGGAACAGAGGGTGCAGGACAGTGGAACAGAAGGAAGGTCACGATAGTAGAACAGAAGGAAGGGCGAGACAGTAGAACAGAAGGATGTGCAGGACAGTAGAACAGAAGAGGCAGGGCAGAGGAATGGCAGGACAGTAGAACAGAAGGAAGTGCAGGACAGTGGAACAGAAGGAAGGGCGAGACAGTAGAACAGAAGGAAGTGCAGGACAGTGGAACAGAAGGAAGTGCAGGACAGTGGAACAGAAGGAAGTGCAGGACAGTGGAACAGAAGGAAGGGCAGGACAGTAGAGCAGAAGGAAGGGCGGGACAGTGGAACAGAAGGAAGTGCAGGACGGTGGAACAGAAGGAATGGCAGGACAGTGGAACAGAAGGAAGGGCAGGACAGTAGAACAGAAGGAAGGGCAGGGCAGTGGAACAGAGGGTGCAGCACAGTGGAACAGAAGGAAGATCACGATAGTAGAACAGAAGGAAGGGCAGGGCAGTGGAACAGAGGGAGCAGGACAGTGGAACAGAAGGAAGGGCAGGACAGTGGAACAGAAGGAAGGGCAGGACAGTGGAACAGAAGTAAGGGCAGGACAGTGGAACAGAAGTAAGGGCAGGACAGTGGAACAGAAGAAGTGCAGGACAGTGGAACAGAAGGAAGGTCGGGAGAGTAGAATAGGAGGAAGGGCAGGACAGTGGAACAGAAGGAAGGGCAGGACAGTAGAGCAGAAGGAAGGGCGGGACAGTGGAACAGAGGGAGCAGGACAGTGGAACAGAAGGAAGTGCAGGACAGTGGAACAGAAGGAAGGTCGGGAGAGTAGAATAGGAGGAAGGGCAGGACAGTGGAACAGAAGGAAGGGCAGGACAGTAGAGCAGAAGGAAGGGCGGGACAGTGGAACAGAGGGAGCAGGACAGTGGAACAGAAGGAAGTGCAGGACAGTGGAACAGAAGGAAGGTCGGGAGAGTAGAATAGGAGGAAGGGCAGGACAGTGGAACAGAAGGAAGGGCAGGACAGTAGAGCAGAAGGAAGGGCGGGACAGTAGAACAGAAGGAAGTGCAGGACAGTAGAACAGAAGGAAGGGCAGGACAGTAGAATAGAAGGAAGGTCAGGACAGTAGAATAGAAGGAAGGTCAGGACAGTAGAATAGAAGGAAGTGCAGGACAGTAGAACAGAAGGAAGGGCAGGACAGTAGAACAGAAGGAAGTGCAGGACAGTAGAACAGAAGTAAGGGCAGGGCAGTGGAACAGAAGGAAGGTCACGACAGTAGAACAGAAGGAAGTGCAGCACAGTAGAACAGAAGGAAGGGCAGGGCAGTGGAACAGAGGGAGCAGGACAGTGGAACAGAAGCAAGGGCAGGGCAGTGGAACAGAGGGAGCAGGATAGTGGAACAGAAGGAAGGTCAGGACAGTAGGACAGAAGGAAGGTCACGACAGTAGAACAGCAGGAAGGGCAGGACAGTAGAACAGAAGTAAGGGCAGGACAGTAGAACAGAGGGAAGGGCAGGGCAGTGGAACAGAGGGAGCAGGACAGTAGAATAGAAGGAAGGGCAGGACAGTAGAGCAGAAGGAAGGGCGGGACAGTAGAACAGAAGGAAGGGCGGGACAGTAGAACAGAAGGAAGGGCGAGACAGTAGAACAGAAGGAAGTGCAGGACAGTGGAACAGAAGGAAGGGCGAGACAGTAGAACAGAAGGAAGTGCAGGACAGTAGAACAGAAGGAAGGGCAGGACAGTACAACAGAAGGAAGGGCAGGACAGTGGAACAGAAGGAAGGGCAGGACAGTAGAACAGAAGAGGCAGGGCAGAGGAATGGCAGGACAGTAGAACAGAAGGAAGTGCAGGACAGTGGAACAGAAGGAAGGGCAGGACAGTAGAACAGAAGAGGCAGGGCAGAGGAATGGCAGGACAGTAGAACAGAAGGAAGTGCAGGACAGTGGAACAGAAGGAAGGGCGAGACAGTAGAACAGAAGGAAGTGCAGGACAGTGGAACAGAAGGAAGTGCAGGACAGTGGAACAGAAGGAAGTGCAGGACAGTGGAACAGAAGGAAGGGCAGGACAGTAGGGCAGAAGGAAGGGCGGGTCAGTGGAACAGAAGGAAGTGCAGGACGGTGGAACAGAAGGAATGGCAGGACAGTGGAACAGAAGGAAGGGCAGGACAGTAGAACAGAAGGAAGGGCAGGGCAGTGGAACAGAGGGTGCAGGACAGTGGAACAGAAGGAAGGTCAGGACAGTAGAACAGAAGGAAGGGCAGGGCAGTGGAACAGAGGGTGCAGGACAGTGGAACAGAAGGAAGGTCACGATAGTAGAACAGAAGGAAGGGCGAGACAGTAGAACAGAAGGATGTGCAGGACAGTAGAACAGAAGAGGCAGGGCAGAGGAATGGCAGGACAGTAGAACAGAAGGAAGTGCAGGACAGTGGAACAGAAGGAAGGGCGAGACAGTAGAACAGAAGGAAGTGCAGGACAGTGGAACAGAAGGAAGTGCAGGACAGTGGAACAGAAGGAAGTGCAGGACAGTGGAACAGAAGGAAGGGCAGGACAGTAGAGCAGAAGGAAGGGCGGGACAGTGGAACAGAAGGAAGTGCAGGACGGTGGAACAGAAGGAATGGCAGGACAGTGGAACAGAAGGAAGGGCAGGACAGTAGAACAGAAGGAAGGGCAGGGCAGTGGAACAGAGGGTGCAGCACAGTGGAACAGAAGGAAGGTCACGATAGTAGAACAGAAGGAAGGGCAGGGCAGTGGAACAGAGGGAGCAGGACAGTGGAACAGAAGGAAGGGCAGGACAGTGGAACAGAAGGAAGGGCAGGACAGTGGAACAGAAGTAAGGGCAGGACAGTGGAACAGAAGTAAGGGCAGGACAGTGGAACAGAAGAAGTGCAGGACAGTGGAACAGAAGGAAGGTCGGGAGAGTAGAATAGGAGGAAGGGCAGGACAGTGGAACAGAAGGAAGGGCAGGACAGTAGAGCAGAAGGAAGGGCGGGACAGTGGAACAGAGGGAGCAGGACAGTGGAACAGAAGGAAGTGCAGGACAGTGGAACAGAAGGAAGGTCGGGAGAGTAGAATAGGAGGAAGGGCAGGACAGTGGAACAGAAGGAAGGGCAGGACAGTAGAGCAGAAGGAAGGGCGGGACAGTAGAACAGAAGGAAGTGCAGGACAGTAGAACAGAAGGAAGGGCAGGACAGTAGAATAGAAGGAAGGTCAGGACAGTAGAATAGAAGGAAGGTCAGGACAGTAGAATAGAAGGAAGGTCAGGACAGTAGAATAGAAGGAAGTGCAGGACAGTAGAACAGAAGGAAGGGCAGGACAGTAGAACAGAAGGAAGTGCAGGACAGTAGAACAGAAGTAAGGGCAGGGCAGTGGAACAGAAGGAAGGTCACGACAGTAGAACAGAAGGAAGTGCAGGACAGTAGAACAGAAGGAAGGGCAGGGCAGTGGAACAGAGGGAGCAGGACAGTGGAACAGAAGCAAGGGCAGGGCAGTGGAACAGAGGGAGCAGGATAGTGGAACAGAAGGAAGGTCAGGACAGTAGGACAGAAGGAAGGTCACGACAGTAGAACAGCAGGAAGGGCAGGACAGTAGAACAGAAGTAAGGGCAGGACAGTAGAACAGAGGGAAGGGCAGGGCAGTGGAACAGAGGGAGCAGGACAGTAGAATAGAAGGAAGGGCAGGACAGTAGAGCAGAAGGAAGGGCGGGACAGTAGAACAGAAGGAAGGGCGGGACAGTAGAACAGAAGGAAGGGCGAGACAGTAGAACAGAAGGAAGTGCAGGACAGTGGAACAGAAGGAAGGGCGAGACAGTAGAACAGAAGGAAGTGCAGGACAGTAGAACAGAAGGAAGGGCAGGACAGTACAACAGAAGGAAGGGCAGGACAGTGGAACAGAAGGAAGGGCAGGACAGTAGAACAGAAGAGGCAGGGCAGAGGAATGGCAGGACAGTAGAACAGAAGGAAGTGCAGGACAGTGGAACAGAAGGAAGGGCAGGACAGTAGAACAGAAGAGGCAGGGCAGAGGAATGGCAGGACAGTAGAACAGAAGGAAGTGCAGGACAGTGGAACAGAAGGAAGGGCGAGACAGTAGAACAGAAGGAAGTGCAGGACAGTGGAACAGAAGGAAGTGCAGGACAGTGGAACAGAAGGAAGTGCAGGACAGTGGAACAGAAGGAAGGGCAGGACAGTAGGGCAGAAGGAAGGGCGGGTCAGTGGAACAGAAGGAAGTGCAGGACGGTGGAACAGAAGGAATGGCAGGACAGTGGAACAGAAGGAAGGGCAGGACAGTAGAACAGAAGGAAGGGCAGGGCAGTGGAACAGAGGGTGCAGGACAGTGGAACAGAAGGAAGGTCAGGACAGTAGAACAGAAGGAAGGGCAGGGCAGTGGAACAGAGGGTGCAGGACAGTGGAACAGAAGGAAGGTCACGACAGTAGAACAGAAGGAAGAGCAGGGCAGTGGAACAGAGGGAGCAGGACAGTAGAGCAGAAGGAAGGGCAGGACAGCAGAACAGAAGGAAGGGCGGGACAGTAGAACAGAAGGAAGGGCGAGACAGTAGAACAGAAGGAAGTGCAGGACAGTAGAACAGAAGGAAGTGCAGGACAGTAGAACAGAAGGAAGGGCAGGACAGTACAACAGAAGGAAGGGCAGGACAGTGGAACAGAAGGAAGGGCAGGACAGTACAACAGAAGAGGCAGGGCAGAGGAATGGCAGGACAGTAGAACAGAAGGAAGTGCAGGACAGTGGAACAGAAGGAAGGGCGAGACAGTAGAAAAGAAGGAAGTGCAGGACAGTGGAACAGAAGGAAGTGCAGGACAGTGGAACAGAAGGAAGTGCAGGACAGTGGAACAGAAGGAAGGTCGGGAGAGTAGAATAGGAGGAAGGGCAGGACAGTGGAACAGAATGAAGGGCAGGACAGTAGAGCAGAAGGAAGGGCGGGACAGTGGAACAGAAGGAAGTGCAGGACGGTGGAACAGAAGGAATGGCAGGACAGTGGAACAGAAGGAATGGCAGGACAGTGGAACAGAAGGAAGGGCAGGACAGTAGAACAAAAGGAAGGGCAGGGCAGTGGAACAGAGGGTGCAGGACAGTGGAACAGAAGGAAGGTCACGATAGTAGAACAGAAGGAAAGGTGTGGCAGTGGAACAGAGGGACCAGGACAGTCGAACAGAATGAAGTGCAGGACAGTGGAACAGAAGGAAGGTCGGGAGAGTGGAATAGGAGGAAGGGCAGGACAGTGGAACAGAAGGAAGGGCAGGACAGTAGAGCAGAAGGAAGGGCGGGACAGTAGAACAGAAGGAAGTGCAGGACAGTAGAACAGAAGGAAGGGCAGGACAGTAGAATAGAAGGAAGGTCAGGACAGTAGAATAGAAGGAATGTCAGGACAGTAGAATAAAAGGAAGTGCAGGACAGTAGAACAGAAGGAAGGGCAGGACAGTGGAACAGAAGGAAGGGCAGGACAGTAGAACCGAAGAGGCAGGGCAGAGGAATGGCAGGACAGTAGAACAGAAGGAAGTGCAGGACAGTGGAACAGAAGGAAGGGCGAGACAGTGGAACAGAAGAAGTGCAGGACAGTGGAACAGAAGGAAGGTCGGGAGAGTAGAATAGGAGGAAGGGCAGGACAGTGGAACAGAAGGAAGGGCAGGACAGTAGAGCAGAAGGAAGGGCGGGACAGTGGAACAGAGGGAGCAGGACAGTGGAACAGAAGGAAGTGCAGGACAGTGGAACAGAAGGAAGGTCGGGAGAGTAGAATAGGAGGAAGGGCAGGACAGTGGAACAGAAGGAAGGGCAGGACAGTAGAGCAGAAGGAAGGGCGGGACAGTAGAACAGAAGGAAGTGCAGGACAGTAGAACAGAAGGAAGGGCAGGACAGTAGAATAGAAGGAAGGTCAGGACAGTAGAATAGAAGGAAGGTCAGGACAGTAGAATAGAAGGAAGGTCAGGACAGTAGAATAGAAGGAAGTGCAGGACAGTAGAACAGAAGGAAGGGCAGGACAGTAGAACAGAAGGAAGTGCAGGACAGTAGAACAGAAGTAAGGGCAGGGCAGTGGAACAGAAGGAAGGTCACGACAGTAGAACAGAAGGAAGTGCAGCACAGTAGAACAGAAGGAAGGGCAGGGCAGTGGAACAGAGGGAGCAGGACAGTGGAACAGAAGCAAGGGCAGGGCAGTGGAACAGAGGGAGCAGGATAGTGGAACAGAAGGAAGGTCAGGACAGTAGGACAGAAGGAAGGTCACGACAGTAGAACAGCAGGAAGGGCAGGACAGTAGAACAGAAGTAAGGGCAGGACAGTAGAACAGAGGGAAGGGCAGGGCAGTGGAACAGAGGGAGCAGGACAGTAGAATAGAAGGAAGGGCAGGACAGTAGAGCAGAAGGAAGGGCGGGACAGTAGAACAGAAGGAAGGGCGGGACAGTAGAACAGAAGGAAGGGCGAGACAGTAGAACAGAAGGAAGTGCAGGACAGTGGAACAGAAGGAAGGGCGAGACAGTAGAACAGAAGGAAGTGCAGGACAGTAGAACAGAAGGAAGGGCAGGACAGTACAACAGAAGGAAGGGCAGGACAGTGGAACAGAAGGAAGGGCAGGACAGTAGAACAGAAGAGGCAGGGCAGAGGAATGGCAGGACAGTAGAACAGAAGGAAGTGCAGGACAGTGGAACAGAAGGAAGGGCAGGACAGTAGAACAGAAGAGGCAGGGCAGAGGAATGGCAGGACAGTAGAACAGAAGGAAGTGCAGGACAGTGGAACAGAAGGAAGGGCGAGACAGTAGAACAGAAGGAAGTGCAGGACAGTGGAACAGAAGGAAGTGCAGGACAGTGGAACAGAAGGAAGTGCAGGACAGTGGAACAGAAGGAAGGGCAGGACAGTAGGGCAGAAGGAAGGGCGGGTCAGTGGAACAGAAGGAAGTGCAGGACGGTGGAACAGAAGGAATGGCAGGACAGTGGAACAGAAGGAAGGGCAGGACAGTAGAACAGAAGGAAGGGCAGGGCAGTGGAACAGAGGGTGCAGGACAGTGGAACAGAAGGAAGGTCAGGACAGTAGAACAGAAGGAAGGGCAGGGCAGTGGAACAGTGGGTGCAGGACAGTGGAACAGAAGGAAGGTCACGATAGTAGAACAGAAGGAAGGGCGAGACAGTAGAACAGAAGGAAGTGCAGGACAGTAGAACAGAAGAGGCAGGGCAGAGGAATGGCAGGACAGTAGAACAGAAGGAAGTGCAGGACAGTGGAACAGAAGGAAGGGCGAGACAGTAGAACAGAAGGAAGTGCAGGACAGTGGAACAGAAGGAAGGTCGGGAGAGTAGAATAGGAGGAAGGGCAGGACAGTGGAACGGAAGGAAGGGCAGGACAGTAGAGCAGAAGGAAGGGCGGGACAGTAGAACAGAAGGAAGTGCAGGACAGTGGAACAGAAGGAATGGCAGGACAGTGGAACAGAAGGAAGGGCAGGACAGTAGAACAGAAGGAAGGGCAGGGCAGTGGAACAGAGGGTGCAGCACAGTGGAACAGAAGGAAGGTCACGATAGTAGAACAGAAGGAAGGGCAGGGCAGTGGAACAGAGGGAGCAGGACAGTGGAACAGAAGGAAGGGCAGGACAGTGGAACAGAAGGAAGGGCAGGACAGTGGAACAGAAGTAAGGGCAGGACAGTGGAACAGAAGTAAGGGCAGGACAGTGGAACAGAAGAAGTGCAGGACAGTGGAACAGAAGGAAGGTCGGGAGAGTAGAATAGGAGGAAGGGCAGGACAGTGGAACAGAAGGAAGGGCAGGACAGTAGAGCAGAAGGAAGGGCGGGACAGTGGAACAGAGGGAGCAGGACAGTGGAACAGAAGGAAGTGCAGGACAGTGGAACAGAAGGAAGGTCGGGAGAGTAGAATAGGAGGAAGGGCAGGACAGTGGAACAGAAGGAAGGGCAGGACAGTAGAGCAGAAGGAAGGGCGGGACAGTAGAACAGAAGGAAGTGCAGAACAGTAGAACAGAAGGAAGGGCAGGACAGTAGAATAGAAGGAAGGTCAGGACAGTAGAATAGAAGGAAGGTCAGGACAGTAGAATAGAAGGAAGGTCAGGACAGTAGAATAGAAGGAAGTGCAGGACAGTAGAACAGAAGGAAGGGCAGGACAGTAGAACAGAAGGAAGTGCAGGACAGTAGAACAGAAGTAAGGGCAGGGCAGTCGAACAGAAGGAAGGTCACGACAGTAGAACAGAAGGAAGTGCAGGACAGTAGAACAGAAGGAAGGGCAGGGCAGTGGAACAGAAGGAAGGTCAGGACAGTAGGACAGAAGGAAGGTCACGACAGTAGAACAGCAGGAAGGGCAGGACAGTAGAACAGAAGTAAGGGCAGAACAGTAGAACAGAGGGAAGGGCAGGGCAGTGGAACAGAGGGAGTGCAGGACAGTAGAATAGAAGGAAGGGCAGGACAGTAGAGCAGAAGGAAGGGCGGGACAGTAGAACAGAAGGAAGGGCGGGACAGTAGAACAGAAGGAAGGGCGAGACAGTAGAACAGAAGGAAGTGCAGGACAGTGGAACAGAAGGAAGGGCGAGACAGTAGAACAGAAGGAAGTGCAGGACAGTAGAACAGAAGGAAGGGCAGGACAGTACAACAGAAGGAAGGGCAGGACAGTGGAACAGAAGGAAGGGCAGGACAGTAGAACAGAAGAGGCAGGGCAGAGGAATGGCAGGACAGTAGAACAGAAGGAAGTGCAGGACAGTGGAACAGAAGGAAGGGCAGGACAGTAGAACAGAAGAGGCAGGGCAGAGGAATGGCAGGACAGTAGAACAGAAGGAAGTGCAGGACAGTGGAACAGAAGGAAGGGCGAGACAGTAGAACAGCAGGAAGTGCAGGACAGTGGAACAGAAGGAAGTGCAGGACAGTGGAACAGAAGGAAGTGCAGGACAGTGGAACAGAAGGAAGGGCAGGACAGTAGGGCAGAAGGAAGGGCGGGTCAGTGGAACAGAAGGAAGTGCAGGACGGTGGAACAGAAGGAATGGCAGGACAGTGGAACAGAAGGAAGGGCAGGACAGTAGAACAGAAGGAAGGGCAGGGCAGTGGAACAGAGGGTGCAGGACAGTGGAACATAAGGAAGGTCAGGACAGTAGAACAGAAGGAAGGGCAGGGCAGTGGAACAGAGGGTGCAGGACAGTGGAACAGAAGGAAGGTCACGATAGTAGAACAGAAGGAAGGGCGAGACAGTAGAACAGAAGGAAGTGCAGGACAGTAGAACAGAAGAGGCAGGGCAGAGGAATGGCAGGACAGTAGAACAGAAGGAAGTGCAGGACAGTGGAACAGAAGGAAGGGCGAGACAGTAGAACAGAAGGAAGTGCAGGACAGTGGAACAGAAGGAAGTGCAGGACAGTGGAACAGAAGGAAGTGCAGGACAGTGGAACAGAAGGAAGGGCAGGACAGTAGAGCAGAAGGAAGGGCGGGACAGTGGAACAGAAGGAAGTGCAGGACGGTGGAACAGAAGGAATGGCAGGACAGTGGAACAGAAGGAAGGGCAGGACAGTAGAACAGAAGGAAGGGCAGGGCAGTGGAACAGAGGGTGCAGCACAGTGGAACAGAAGGAAGGTCACGATAGTAGAACAGAAGGAAGGGCAGGGCAGTGGAACAGAGGGAGCAGGACAGTGGAACAGAAGGAAGGGCAGGACAGTGGAACAGAAGGAAGGGCAGGACAGTGGAACAGAAGTAAGGGCAGGACAGTGGAACAGAAGAAGTGCAGGACAGTGGAACAGAAGGAAGGTCGGGAGAGTAGAATAGGAGGAAGGGCAGGACAGTGGAACAGAAGGAAGGGCAGGACAGTAGAGCAGAAGGAAGGGCGGGACAGTGGAACAGAGGGAGCAGGACAGTGGAACAGAAGGAAGTGCAGGACAGTGGAACAGAAGGAAGGTCGGGAGAGTAGAATAGGAGGAAGGGCAGGACAGTGGAACAGAAGGAAGGGCAGGACAGTAGAGCAGAAGGAAGGGCGGGACAGTAGAACAGAGGGAAGGGCAGGGCAGTGGAACAGAGGGAGCAGGACAGTGGAACAGAAGGAAGGTCACGACAGTAGAACAGAAGGAAGGGCAGGGCGGTGGAACAGAGGGAGCAGGACAGTAGAGCAGAAGGAAGGGCAGGACAGCAGAACAGAAGGAAGGGCGGGACAGTAGAACAGAAGGAAGGGCGAGACAGTAGAACAGAAGGAAGTGCAGGACAGTACAACAGAAGGAAGGGCAGGACAGTGGAACAGAAGGAAGGGCAGGACAGTAGAACAGAAGGAAGGGCAGGGCAGTGGAACAGAGGGTGCAGGACAGTGGAACAGAAGGAAGGTCACGATAGTTGAACAGAAGGAAGGGCAGGGCAATGGAACAGAGGGAGCAGGACAGTGGAACAGAAGGAAGTGCAGGACAGTGGAACAGAAGGAAGGGCAGGACAGTGGAACAGAAGTAAGGGCAGGACAGTGGAACAGAAGTAAGGGCAGGACAGTGGAACAGAAGGAATGGCAGGACAGTGGAACAGAAGGAAGTGCAGGACAGTGGAACAGAAGGAAGGGCAGGACAGTGGAACAGAAGGGAGGGCAGGACAGTGGAACAGAAGTAAGGGCAGGGCAGTGGAACAGAAGGAAGGGCAGGGCAGTGGAACAGAAGGGAGGGCAGGACAGTAGAACAGAAGGAAGGGCAGGGCAGTGGAACAGAAGGAAGGGCAGGGCAGTGGAACAGAGGGTGCAAGACAGTGGAACAGAAGGAAGGTCACGACAGTAGAACAGAAGGAAGGGCGGGACAGTAGAACAGAAGGAAGGGCGAGACAGTAGAACAGAAGGAAGTGCAGGACAGTGGAACAGAAGGAAGGGCGAGACAGTAGAACAGAAGGAAGTGCAGGACAGTAGAACAGGCGGAAGGGCAGGACAGTACAACAGAAGGAAGGGCAGGACAGTGGAACAGAAGGAAGGGCAGGACAGTAGAACAGAAGAGGCAGGGCAGAGGAATGGCAGGACAGTAGAACAGAAGGAAGTGCAGGACAGTGGAACAGAAGGAAGGGCGAGACAGTAGAACAGAAGGAAGTGCAGGACAGTGGAACAGAAGGAAGTGCAGGACAGTGGAACAGAAGGAAGGGCAGGACAGTAGAACAGAAGGAAGGGCAGGGCAGTGGAACAGAAGGAAGGGCAGGACAGTAGAGCAGAAGGAAGGGCGGGACAGTGGAACAGAAGGAAGTGCAGGACGGTGGAACAGAAGGAATGGCAGGACAGTGGAACAGAAGGAATGGCAGGACAGTGGAACAGAAGGAAGGGCAGGACAGTAGAACAGAAGGAAGGGCAGGGCAGTGGAACAGAGGGTGCAGGACAGTGGAACAGAAGGAAGGGCAGGGCAGTGGAACAGAGGGACCAGGACAGTGGAACAGAATGAAGTGCAGGACAGTGGAACAGAAGGAAGGTCGTGAGAGTGGAATAGGAGGAAGGGCAGGACAGTGGAACAGAAGGAAGGGCAGGACAGTAGAGCAGAAGGAAGGGCGGGACAGTAGAACAGAAGGAAGTGCAGGACAGTAGAACAGAAGGAAGGGCAGGACAGTAGAATAGAAGGAAGGTCAGGACAGTAGAATAGAAGGAATGTCAGGACAGTAGAATAAAAGGAAGTGCAGGGCAGTAGAACAGAAGGAAGGGCAGGACAGTGGAACAGAAGGAAGGGCAGGACAGTAGAACAGAAGAGGCAGGGCAGAGGAATGGCAGGACAGTAGAACAGAAGGAAGTGCAGGACAGTGGAACAGAAGGAAGGGCGAGACAGTAGAACAGAAGGAAGTGCAGGACAGTGGAACAGAAGAAGTGCAGGACAGTGGAACAGAAGGAAGGTCGGGAGAGTAGAATAGGAGGAAGGGCAGGACAGTGGAACAGAAGGAAGGGCAGGACAGTAGAGCAGAAGGAAGGGCGGGACAGTGGAACAGAAGGAAGTGCAGGACAGTGGAACAGAAGGAATGGCAGGGCAGTGGAACAGAGGGAGCAGGACAGTGGAACAGAAGGAAGTGCAGGACAGTGGAACAGAAGGAAGGTCGGGAGAGTAGAATAGGAGGAAGGGCAGGACAGTGGAACGGAAGGAAGGGCAGGACAGTAGAGCAGAAGGAAGGGCGGGACAGTAGAACAGAAGGAAGTGCAGGACAGTAGAACAGAAGGAAGGGCAGGACAGTAGAATAGAAGGAAGGTCAGGACAGTAGAATAGAAGGAAGGTCAGGACAGTAGAATAGAAGGAAGGTCAGGACAGTAGAATAGAAGGAAGTGCAGGACAGTAGAACAGAAGGAAGGGCAGGACAGTAGAACAGAAGGAAGTGCAGGACAGTAGAACAGAAGTAAGGGCAGGGCAGTGGAACAGAAGGAAGGTCACGACAGTAGAACAGAAGGAAGTGCAGGACAGTAGAACAGAAGGAAGGGCAGGGCAGTGGAACAGAGGGAGCAGGACAGTGGAACAGAACCAAGGGCAGGGCAGTGGAACAGAGGGAGCAGGACAGTGGAACAGAACCAAGGGCAGGGCAGTGGAACAGAGGGAGCAGGACAGTAGAACAGAAGTAAGGGCAGGGCAGTGGAACAGAAGGAAGGTCACGACAGTAGAACAGAAGGAAGTGCAGGACAGTAGAACAGAAGTAAGGGCAGGGCAGTGGAACAGAGGGAGCAGGACAGTGGAACAGAAGGAAGGTCAGGACAGTAGGACAGAAGGAAGGTCACGACAGTAGAACAGCAGGAAGTGCAGGACAGTGGAACAGAAGGAAGGGCGAGACAGTAGAACAGAAGGAAGTGCAGGACAGTAGAACAGAAGGAAGGGCAGGACAGTACAACAGAAGGAAGGGCAGGACAGTGGAACAGAAGGAAGGGCAGGACAGTAGAACAGAAGAGGCAGGGCAGAGGAATGGCAGGACAGTAGAACAGAAGGAAGTGCAGGACAGTGGAACAGAAGGAAGGGCAGGACAGTAGAACAGAAGAGGCAGGGCAGAGGAATGGCAGGACAGTAGAACAGAAGGAAGTGCAGGACAGTGGAACAGAAGGAAGGGCGAGACAGTAGAACAGAAGGAAGTGCAGGACAGTGGAACAGAAGGAAGTGCAGGACAGTAGAACAGAAGGAAGGGCAGGGCAGTGGAACAGAGGGAGCAGGACAGTGGAACAGAAGGAAGGGCAGGGCAGTGGAACAGAGGGAGCAGGACAGTGGAACAGAAGGAAGGTCAGGACAGTAGGACAGAAGGAAGGGCAGGACAGTAGAACAGAAGGAAGGGCAGGGCAGTGGAACAGAGGGTGCAGGACAGTGGAACAGAAGGAAGGTCAGGACAGTAGAACAGAAGGAAGGGCAGGGCAGTGGAACAGAGGGTGCAGGACAGTGGAACAGAAGGAAGGTCACGATAGTAGAACAGAAGGAAGGGCGAGACAGTAGAACAGAAGGAAGTGCAGGACAGTAGAACAGAAGAGGCAGGGCAGAGGAATGGCAGGACAGTAGAACAGAAGGAAGTGCAGGACAGTGGAACAGAAGGAAGTGCAGGACAGTAGAACAGAAGTAAGGGCAGGGCAGTGGAACAGAAGGAAGGTCACGACAGTAGAACAGAAGGAAGTGCAGGACAGTAGAACAGAAGGAAGGGCAGGGCAGTGGAACAGAGGGAGCAGGACAATAGAACAGAAGGAAGGGCAGGGCAGTGGAACAGAGGGAGCAGGACAGTGGAACAGAAGGAAGGTCAGGACAGTAGGACAGAAGGAAGGGCAGGACAGTAGAACAGAAGGAAGGGCAGGGCAGTGGAACAGAGGGTGCAGGACAGTGGAACAGAAGGAAGGGCAGGACAGTGGAACAGAAGGAAGGGCAGGGCAGTGGAACAGAGGGTGCAGGACAGTGGAACAGAAGGAAGGGGAGGACAGTGGAACAGAAGGAAGGGCAGGACAGTGGAACAGAAGGAAGGGCAGGACGGGATGTGATCCCTTGGTTTGATTCTTTGGTGAGGTCTAGAGTCTGGGTTGGCTTCAGGGTTTATAAAATGAAGAGGGATCTGGATGCTTCAGTCAGCAGTGGTGCCACATCGTGATTTGTTTTGTGGTGGATGATGAGTTGGTTTTTCAAGTTTTCAGAGAACTTTGTAAAGTCCATTGGTGGATGGATTGTAAGAGATGTCTCTACTGTTGTTATGGATTGCCTCTGAGTCATGGCATGCAATGAAATCCTTATCACTATGTGATTTATTTTTTTTAAAAAGTGGAATTTTAAAATAAAGAAAATCTCATTGTCTGTCTTTCTCTCTCGGTCTGTAGGAGTTGGACGTGGAGGGGTTTGAGGAGTTGTTTAAAACTAAGGCTCAGGGGCCGGCAGTGGACATTTCTCTGTCCAGGCAGAAGGCCCCTCAGAGGGGCCCCAGCAGAGTGTCCTTACTGGAGGCCAACAGGGCCAAGAACCTGGCCATCACCCTCAGGAAAGCTGGTCAGGGGTCAGATGTCACCTGCAGAGCCATCCAGACGTAAGACACACAAACACACACACATGCACACAATTCCACTCAGAACAGTGTTGTATTGGAATGGATATTTCATCAACACTATGGGCGGATGCTTCAATTATGATGAGAATAGAACGACAGATAATACTAGTCTAAATGATAATAAATTAAATGATAAATGAAATTGTATCTTTCTGGCTTTAATGTGACCAAAGAATTGTTTCAAACAGCAAACAAGTTTCATATCATCAAATTAAAGATCAATATAAGGTGAATCTAATATGTCCTCACACAAGTCAGACATACCGCTGATATAGCGATGATATAACACTGTTATATAGTAGATATACCACTGTTATATACTAGATATACCACTGTTACATCTATATACCGCTGTTATATAGATATACCGCTGTTATATCGACATACCACTGCTATATCGACATACCACTGTTATATCGATATACCACTGTTATATCGACATACCACTGTTATATCGACATACCACTGTTATATAGATATACCACTGCTATATCTACATACCACTGTTACATCTATATACCGCTGTTATATAGATATACCACTGCTATATCGACATACCACTGTTATATCTATACACCACTGTTATATCTATATACCACTGTTATATCGACATACCACTGTTATATCTATATACTACTGTTATATCGACATACCACTGTTATATCGATATACCACTGTTATATTGACATACCACTGTTATATCTATATACCACTGTTATATCGACATACCACTGCTATATCGACATACCACTCTTATATCTATACACCACTGTTATATCTATATACCACTGTTATATCTATATACCACTGTTATATCGACATACCACTTTTATATCTATATACCACTGTTATATGGATATACCACTGTTATGTCGATATACCACTGTTATATCTATATACCACTGTTATATCGACATACCGCTGTTGTATTGACATACCACTGTTATATCTATATACCACTGTTATATCGACATACCACTGTTATATCTATATACCACTGTTATATAGATATACCACTGTTATATCGACATACCCCTGTTATATCTATATACTACTGTTATATCGACATACCACTGTTATATTGACATACCACCGTTATATCTATATACCACTGTTATATCGACATACCACTGTTATATCGACATACCACTGTTATATCGATATACCACTGTTATATCGACATACCACTGTTATATCGACATACCACTGTTATATCTATATACCACTGTTATATCTATATACCACTGTTATATTGACATACCACTGTTATATCGACAGACCACTGTTATATAGATATACCACTGTTATATCTATATACCACTGTCATATCGACATACCACTGTTATATCTATATACCATTGTTATATCGACATACCACTGTTATATCGATATACCACTGTTATATAGATATACCACTGTTATATACCACTGTGGCAGGAATGAGGAAAAACACAGGAGACCAAGGCGAGTTTGATGTTTATTCCTCAACTCCAAAAACCAACTGCAGCAGGAACAACCTTGCACCAGCGAGCCCGGGAACGTAAACCACGCCCCCAGCTCACAGTCCTGCTGGGTGAGAGGCATAGCCCCTAGTGTCCGCCACACAGCCCCCCCCCCCCCGAACACCCAGAAGGGACTCCTGGAAAGAAAATTAGTGTCTCACTGGAGGCTTAAGCAGCCTGCCATAACGGCTGCGCCGTCCCTCAGCCAAAACAGTAGGTGAAACACAGTCCAAAGCCGGCTGAGAAGCAGAACGCTGAACCCGTGAAGACACTGCCGGGGTCCTGGAAGGAGGACGACCCCGACGGGGAACCTGGGCCGGAAACACAACTTCGCCTGCCACTCTGTGCGCCGGTTTAAGCCTATCAAGCGTGACACGCTCCCTACGCCCACCCATATCCAGCACAAAACCCTTAGGACCCGTCTCAAGAACCCGAAATGGGCCATCGTATGGGGGTTGGAGGGGCGAGCGGTGCGCATCATACCGTACAAAAACAAAACGAGCCGAAATGAGCTCCGCAGGCACGAACGACCGCAGAAAGCAGCGGTGAACGGGGCCTGGAACCCGGGTGCTGTCGGACAAAAAAGGATAAACGGCCGGACGGGGTCGAGGAGCGGAACTCCCAGGCAACAATTCCCCAGGGACGCGGAGCGGCTGACCGAGCACCAGCTCAGCGGGTGACGCGTCGAGGTCCTCCTTAGGAGCCGAATGCAACCCGAGCATAACCCAAGGTAAACGGTCCACCCAGTTACCATCCGAGAGCGCAGCGCACAGCGCTGCCTTGAGCGACCGGTGAAAACGTTCACACAACCCGTTAGCCTGGGGGTGGTACGCGGTAGTGCGGTGTACCTGCACACCCAAGGATCGCGCAAGTGCCGACCAGAGCTCTGACACGAACTGGGGGCCCCTGTCTGAGGTGATATCTGACGGAGTGCCGTAACGGGCGACCAAGGAGGAAAGAAAAGCGCGTGCAACATCCGAGGATGTTGTGGAGGATAGAGGGACAGCCTCTGGCCACCTGGTGGTCCGATCTACCATTGTGAGCAGGTGCATAAAACCCTGTGACGAAGGTAGAGGGCCCACCAGGTCCACATGCACGTGGTCGAAACGTCTGGCCGGGATCGGAAACGGTTCGAGGGGCGATTTAGTGTGCTGGTGGACCTTAGCGCGCTGGCACGCTACACATGCAGCTGCCCACCCCTTGACGTCCTCGCGGAGGCCAGGCCAGACGAACTTGGAACCGACCAACTTCACCGACGCCCGAACTCCAGGGTGCGAGAGGGAGTGAATCGAATCGAAAACTTGACGGCGCCAGGTCACTGGAACAACGGGGCGGGGACGGCCGGTGGAGACATCGGAGAGGAGGGCAGGACTGCCTTCCTGCATCACAGCGTCCTCTAGCTTGAGGCCGGTACGCGTTGACCTAAGGGCAAAGACGTCCGGGTCGCTGGGCTGGTCGGCAGCCATAGCGGGGAAATCCACACCGAGGTGCACAGGACACACAAGCACACGCGACAGACAATCAGCAACAGAGTTGGACTTCCCGGCCACATGCTGAATGTCCGTTGTGAACTCGGAGATCGCCGCTAGGTGGCGCTGTTGACGAGCAGACCACGGCTCAGTCACCTTGGACATGGCAAAAGTCAACGGCTTATGATCCACACAAGCCGTGAATGGGCGACCCTCCAGCAGGAAGCGGAAATGCCGGGTTGCAAGGTGCAGTGCCAGCAACTCCCGGTCAAAAACGCTGTACTTGCGCTCGCTATCTCGCAGTTTGCGGCTAAAAAATGCGAGTGGCTGCCACGCATTCGCCACACGCTGTTCAACCACAGCCCCCACGGCTATGTCAGACGCATCGGTTGTTAAAGCTATGGACGCCGTGGGTGTGGGATGGGCGAGGAGGGCAGCGTTAGCCAGGGCGCACTTAGCTCCATCAAAGGCCTGGACCCGTTCGGGAGTCCAGTCAACAGGGTCGTTAGCCTTCTTAAGCCGCAGGGCTTCGTAAAGTGGCTGAAGGAGGTGGGCAGCGCGAGGGAGGAAACGGTTATAGAAATTCACCATGCCCAAGAATTCCTGCAATGCCTTAACAGAGACTGGGCGGGGAAATTCCGCCACCGCTTGCACCTTAGAAGGCAACGGGACCGCACCTTGAGGCGAAATGCGGTAACCCAAGAAGTCAATCACCGGCAGTCCAAACTGACACTTGGCCGGGTTGACTATCAGGCCGTGTTCGTCCAGACGACGGAAAACCTGTTTCAGGTGCGCCAGGTGCTCGTCAGCTGACGGACTGGCCACTAATATGTCGTCGAGATAAACGAACACGAAAGCAAGGTCACGCAACACCGAGTCCATCAGCCTCTGAAAGGTTTGCGCTGCCCCCTTCAAGCCAAAAGGCATGCGCATGAACTCAAAAAGCCCAAACGGGGTGATCACTGCGGTCTTGGGCACGTCCTCTGCGCGCACTGGAACCTGATGATAGCCGCGCACCAGGTCCACCTTAGAGAAGATAGTGGCACCTGCCAGGCGTATGGAAAAGTCCTGTACATGTGTGATGGGATAGCGGTCATTGGCGGTGACGTTGTTCAGGCGGCGAAAATCGCCGCAAGGCCGCCACGACCCATCCGCCTTGGGCACCATGTGAAGCGGCGAGGCCCACGGGCTGTTGGAACGCCTCACTATACCCAGACGCTCCATGATGGCGAACTCCTCCTTAGCTGTAGCCAATTTTACTGTGTCGAGGCGCCGCGCGCCCCCCAAAACTGGCAGTCCCAGAGTGGGAATGAAATGTACCCCGTGTTTAGTAACCACGGTGGAAAAGGCAGGTGTAGTCACCGATGGAGAATCCGCCAGCAAACGCTGAAAAACATCCCCTGATGCTAAAAAGTTAGCGTGTGTTAACGGCCCGGCTCCCCCTGTCTCGCACGGAACAGTGGCGAAAGACACAGCATCAACTAAACGGCGGTTTGCAACATCAACCAGCAGACCATTAGCACACAGAACATCCGCGCCGATAATAGGAACAGTAATGGCGGCCACTACAAAGTCCCACTCAAAATGGCGCCCTTGGAAGAAAACAGTCACCAACCTTGTGCCAAATGTCGCAATGGACGAACCATTAGCTGCACTCAACTGTGGGCCGCCGCCTTCGGCCGACCTGTCTGTCTTAGCAGGAGGGAGTAGGCTCTTTTGCGAGCCGGAGTCCACCAGAAACCGTCTTCCTGACACCGTGTCCTTAATGAAGAGCAGCTCACTACGTCCGCCAGCGCCCACAGCTGCTACTGAGCGCTGCCCGGGAGTTTCCCGCCGCCTCAAACGTGCACGGAGGGACGCAGCGCCTCGCCTTGCCGCCGAACCGTTGATGGAAGAAACAGAGGCCTCTCCCGCGCCGTCTCCGGACAGTCACTCCAGCCACCACTGCCGTGTCTGCGTCCTCCGACGTCGGCTGCAGAGGCTCCGATGCCACACTCTGCACAGAGAACCGTCTGGTAGCCGGCAGGACCCGATCGGCCTCCTCAGCCAAACCTCGGCAGTCACCAGCGGCCAGACACGGGGAGTTAGCCAAAGCCGCGCGCACAGGAGACGGAAGCTGGCGCAGGAAAACGTGCGGGAAAAGGAACCCGCCTTCGTCCGAGCCTAGCAGCGACAGCATATTGTCCATGAGATCCACAGCCGTCCCGTCGCCCAAACCGGATAGGGAAAGGATCCTATCTGCCCTCTCTGCGGCAGATAGGCTGTACCTCCGGAGCAGAAGATGTTTGAGGGCGACGTATTTACCGTGTTGCGGAGGGGGGGGGGCAACAGCTGCATGGCCCTGCGTGTAGACTGCTGGTCCAGCGCAGCGACGACCAGATAGTATCTGGAGTCGTCCGCGGAGATTCCACACAGGTGGAACAGCGCCTCGACATGCTGGAACCACGAGGCCGGGTCGCTCTGCCAGAACTCTGGGAGCTTCACAGCCGCGGCGAGAATGGCCGGCTGTGAGAGTTGGGGCGGCGTGGCCGAAGTGGATTCACACTCCTCTTCTGCTCCAAACATGTTCAATTCGGGGTCACCAATGTGGCAGGATGAGGAAAAACACAGCAGACCAAGGCGAGTTTGATGTTTATTCCTCAGCTCCAAAAACCAAAAACTACAGCAGGAACAACCCTGCACCACAGAGCCCGGGAACATAAACCACGCCCCAGCTCACAGTCCTGCTGGGTGAGAGGCACAGCCCCTAGTGTCCGCCACACCACTGTCATATTGACATACCACTGTTATATCGATATACCACTGTTATATCTATATACCACTGTTATGTCGACATCTACTACTACTTTCGGCTGCTCCCGTTAGGGGTCGCCACAGCGGATCATCCGTAATTTATGATCCGCATATTTGATTTGGCAAAGATTTTATGCCGGATGCCCTTCCTGACGCAACCCTCCCCATTTGTCCGGGCTTGGGACCGGCACTAAGGATGCACTGGCTTGTGCATCCTGTTATATCGATATACCACTGTTATGTCGACATACCACTGTTATATCGATATACCACTGTTATATCTATATACCACTGTTATATCGATATACCACTGTTATATCTATATACCACTGTTATATCTATATACCACTGTTATATCTATATACCACTGTTATATCGATATACCACTGTTATATCTATATACCACTGTTATATAGATATACCACTGTTATATCGATATACCACTGTTATATAGATATACCACTGTTATATTGAATACCACTGTTACATAGATATACCACTGTTATATCGTTATACCACTGTTATATCGACATACCACTGTTATATAGACATACCACTGTTATATGGATATACCACTGTTATATTGAATACCACTGTTACATAGATATACCACTGTTATATAGCTATACCACTGTCCTATCTATATACTACTGTATATAGATATACCACGGTCATATCTATAGACCACTGTTATGTAGATATACCACTGTTATATCGATATACCACTGTTATATCGATATACCACTGTTATGTAGATATACCGCTGTTATATCTATATAGCACTGTTATATAAACAGCACAGCTGCATAACGTCTGAAACTAGACTGAGACTGACGAGGTCACGTAGCTGAATTGTTTCTCTCACTAAACGTTGTGTCCACACGAACTGATGAAGCCTTCTGGGATTTCCTCATCTGGATTATAGAGCATGCATCAAGATATTATAGTTGTTGTCAGTTGTTGGGTTTTTGTTTCTAGGTTCAACCCCCAGGCGGTCAGGGTGGACTTTGTGGAGTATCTAGCTATAAAAAAATCAAAAACAATAGAATCAAACATAGTAGAACATGAATATTTCCCGTTTTGTTTTTGTTGTTGGTGTGAGCTGTGTTTTTGTGTTTGTGTTTCTAGGTTCGACCTGCGAGCGGTCAGGGTGGACTTTGTGGAGTGTCTGATGCGTTTCCTGCCCACAGAGAGTGAGGTGAAGGTCCTACGGCAGTACGAGAGGGACAGAAAACCTCTGGAGGCGCTGAGTGATGAAGATCGCTTCATGATGCAATTCAGCCGCATAGAGAGACTCAACCAGCGCATGTCAATCATCACCTTCATGGGCAACTTCACTGACAACGTGCAAATGCTGACCCCAGTAAGACAAACAGACGCACACACACACACACACACACATAAAGGGAAGGGTCAGCCAAGATCGTTCTTGCTTGCCTCAGTGTCCTGGAATCATAATACAGGTCATGGAAGGACGATGGGTTGCAGCCAATCACCCTCTCCGCAGAGCGAATGATATGCTGTAGACAGTGACCACCTAAGACAGTTACCATGTAAAGACAGTGACCATCTAAAGACAATGACCATGTAAAGACAGTGACTATGTAAAGAAAGTGACCATGTAAAGACAATGATCATGTAAATATAGTGACCATGTAAAGACAATGATCATGTAAATATAGTGACCATCTAAAGACAGTGACCATGGAAAGACAGTGACTGTCTGAAGACATTGACCATATAAAGAAAGTGACCATCTAAAGATAGTGACCATATAAAGACAATGACCATGTAAAGACAGTAACCATGTAAAGACAGTGACCATCTAAATACAGTTACCATGTAAAGACAGTGACCATCTAAATACAGTTACCATGTAAAGACAGTGACCATCTAAATACAGTTACCATGTAAAGACAGTGACCATGTAAAGACAATGACCATGTAAAGACAGTGACCATGTAATGACAGTGACTGTCTGAAGACATTGACCATGTAAAGACAGTGACCATGTAAAGACAATGATCATGTAAATATAGTGACCATGTAAAGACAGTGACTTTCTGAAGACATTGACCATGTAAAGACAGTGACCATGTAAAGACAATGATCATGTAAATATAGTGACCATGTAAAGACAGTGACTGTCTGAAGACATTGACCATATAAGACAGTGACCATGTAAAGACAATGATCATGTAAATATAGTGACCATGTAAAGACAATGATCATGTAAATATAGTGACCATCTAAAGACAGTGACCATGGAAAGACAGTGACTGTCTGAAGACATTGACCATATAAAGAAAGTGACCATCTAAAGATAGTGACCATATAAAGACAATGACCATGTAAAGACAGTAACCATGTAAAGACAGTGACCATCTAAATACAGTTACCATGTAAAGACAGTGACCATCTAAATACAGTTACCATGTAAAGACAGTGACCATGTAAAGACAATGACCATGTAAAGACAGTGACCATGTAATGACAGTGACTGTCTGAAGACATTGACCATGTAAAGACAGTGACCATGTAAAGACAGTGACCATCTAAATACAGTTACCATGTAAAGACAGTGACCATGTAAAGACAATGACCATGTAAAGACAGTGACCATGTAATGACAGTGACTGTCTGAAGACATTGACCATGTAAAGACAGTGACCATGTAAAGACAATGATCATGTAAATATAGTGACCATGTAAAGACAGTGACTGTCTGAAGACATTGACCATGTAAAGACAGTGACCATGTAAAGACAATGATCATGTAAATATAGTGACCATGTAAAGACAGTGACTGTCTGAAGACATTGACCATATAAGACAGTGACCATGTAAACACAGTGACCATCTAAAGACAGTTACCATGTAAAGACAGTGACCATATAAAGACAGTGACTGTCTGAAGACATTGACCATATAAAGACAGTGACCATGTAAAGACTGTGACCACGTGAAGACAGTGACCATCTAGAGACAGAGACCATGTGAAGACAGTGACCATCTAGAGACAGTGACCATGTGAAGACAGTGACCATCTATAGACAGAGACCATCTAGAGACAGACCATCTAGAGATAGTGACCATATGAAGACAGTGACCATCTAGAGACAGAGACCATCTATTTTTTTTTTTTTGTAAATTTATTTCTGATTTTTCCCTTTTTTCTCCCAATTTAGTGGCCAATCGATCCCTATTTTAATTCAAACACCCACCCTCGCACTGTATGCGTTCGCCAACTGCATCTCTCCGGCCGGCAGTCTCGAAGGAGACCGCCTCGCCACTTTCGTGACAAGGCGACTCCAAGCCGAACCACTGTTTCTTCCGACACACACAGAGACGCATTCACGTGACGAACACAAGCCGACTCCGCCCCCCTCCCGAAGACAGCGTTGCCAATGATCGCTGCTTCGTCGAGTCCGGCCATAGTCGGATCTGACGAGACCGGGGCGCGAACCCCAGTCCCCAGTGGGCAACTGCATCGACACAGAGCCGATGCTTAGACCGCTACACCACCGCGGACCGTTAGACAGAGACCATCTAGAGATAGTGACCATGTGAAGACAGTGACCATCTAGAGACAGTGACCATCCGTGTACCAACTGCTTCTCTGATAGTGACCTTCACTGACCACCGTGTCGTTGGGTTGTTTATGTCGCCAGTGAGACACTGCTGTCAGTCATTATGAGACGGGACCACGCCCACTAGTGGTGGGGAACTGATAAAAGAAGCAGTATCTGTATCCAAGAACGTTCATCAGTTCATGCGGAGACGTTCATGAACTGATGCAACTCTCTGTTTTTCTTATCTGGAGTATTAAACATGCAGTGACAGAGTAAACTGTATGCTCCTTTAATATCATACATACATATATATATATACAGTGCATCCAGAAAGTATTCACACCCCTTCACTTTCCCCACATTTTGTTATGTTACAGCCTTATTCCAAAATGGATTAAATTCCTTTTTTTTCTCATCAATCTACACACAATACCCCACAATGACAAAGTGAAAAAGGTTTTGTAGAAATTTTTGCAAATTTATTAACAATGAAAAACTGAAATATTGCATGTACATAAGTATTCACACCCTTTGCTATGACACTCAAAATTGAGCTCAGGTTCATCCTGTTTCCACCGATCAGCCTTGAGATGTTTCTACATCTTGATTGGAGTCCACCCGTAGTAAATTCAATTGATTGGAAATGATTTGGAAAGGCACACACCTGTCTATATAAGGTCCCACTGTTGACAGTGCATGTCAGAGCAGAAACCAAGCCATGAAGTCAAAGGAATTGTCTGTGGACCTCCGAGACAGGATTGTATCAAGGCACAGATCTGGGGAAGAGTACAAAAAAAAAACTTCTACAGCTTTGAAGGTACCGAAGAGCACAGTGGTCTCCATCGTTCGTAAATGGAAGAAGTTTGGATCCACCAGGACTCTTCCTAGAGCTGGCCGCCCAGCCAAACTGAGCAATCGGGGGAGAAGGGCCTTGGTCAGGGAGGTGACCAAGAACCCGATGGTCACTCTGACAGAGCTCCAGCATTCCTCTGTGGAGATGGGAGAACCTTCCAGAAGGACAACCATCTCTGCAGCACTCCACCAATCAGGCCTTTATGGTAGAGTGGCCAGACGGAAGCCTCTGCTCAGTAAAAGGCACATGACAGCCCGCTTGGAGTTTGCCAGAAAGCACCTAAAGGACTCTCAGACCATGAGAAACAAGATTCTCTGGTCTGATGAAACCAAGATTGAACTCTTTGGCCTGAATGCCAAACGTCACGTCTGGAGGAAACCAGGCACCTCTCATCACCTTGCTAATACCATCCCTACAGTGAAGCATGGTGGTGGCAGCATCATGCTGTGGGGATGTTTTTCAGCGGCAGGAACTGGGAGACTAGTCAGGATCGAGGGAAAGATGAATGGAGCAAAGTACAGAGAGATCCTTGATGAAAACCTGCTCCAGAGCGCTCAGGACCTCAGACTGGGGCGAAGGTTTACCTTTCAACACGACAATGACCCTAAGCACACAGCCAAGACAACGAAGGAGTGGCTTCGGGACAAGTCTGTGAATGTCCTTGAGTGGTCCAGCCAGAGCCCAGACTTGAACCCCATCGAACATCTCTGGAAAGACCTGAAAATAGCTGTGCAGCGACGCTCCCCATCTAACCTTACAGAGCTTGAGAGGATCTGCAGAGAAGAATGGGAGAAATATCCCAAATATAGGTGTGCCAAGCTTGTAGCTTCATACCCAAGAAGACTTGAGGCTGTAATCGCTGCCAAGGGTGCCTCAACCAAGTACTGAGTAAAGGGTGTGAATACTTACGTAGGTCCATGCAATATTTCAGTTTTTTATTTTTAATACATTTGCAAAAATTTCTACAAAACCTTTTTCGCTTTCTCATTATGGGGTATTGTGTGTAGATTGATGAGTGGGAAAAAAAAGTAATTTAATCCATTTTGGAATAAGGCTGTAACATAACAACATGTGGGGAAAGTGAAGGGGTGTGAATACTTTCTGGATGCACTGTATACATACATACATACATACATACATACATACATACATACACTACCGTTCAAAAGTTTGGGATCACCCAAACAATTTTGTGTTTTCCATGAAAAGTCACACTTATTCACCACCATATGTTGTGAAATGAATAGAAAATAGAGTCAAGACATTGACAAGGTTAGAAATAATGATTTGTATTTGAAATAAGATTTTTTTTACATCAAACTTTGCTTTCGTCAAAGAATCCTCCATTTGCAGCAATTACAGCATTGCAGACCTTTGGCATTCTAGCTGTTAATTTGTTGAGGTAATCTGGAGAAATTGCACCCCACGCTTCCAGAAGCAGCTCCCACAAGTTGGATTGGTTGGATGGGCACTTCTTGCGTACCATACGGTCAAGCTGCTCCCACAACAGCTCAATGGGGTTCAGATCTGGTGACTGCGCTGGCCACTCCATTACCGATAGAATACCAGCTGCCTGCTTCTGCTAAATAGTTCTTGCACAATTTGGAGGTGTGTTTAGGGTCATTGTCCTGTTGTAGGATGAAATTGGCTCCAATCAAGCGCTGTCCACTGGGTATGGCATGGCGTTGCAAAATGGAGTGATAGCCTTCCTTATTCAGAATCCCTTTTACCCTGTACAAATCTCCCACCTTACCAGCACCAAAGCAACCCCAGACCATCACATTACCTCCACCATGCTTAACAGATGGCGTCAGGCATTCTTCCAGCATCTTTTCATTTGTTCTGCGTCTCACAAACGTTCTTCTTTGTGATCCAAACACCTCAAACTTGGATTCATCCGTCCACAACACTTTTTTCCAGTCTTCCTCTGTCCAATGTCTGTGTTCTTTTGCCCATCTTAATCTTTTTCTTTTATTGGTCAGTCTCAGATCTGGCTTTTTCTTTGCCACTCTGCCCTGAAGCCCAGAATCCCGCAGCCGCCTCTTCACTGTAGATGTTGACACTGGTGTTTTGCGGGTACTATTTAATGAAGATGCCAGTTGGGGACCTGTGAGGCGTCTGTTTCTCAAACTAGAGACTCTAATGTACTTATCTTCTTGCTCAGTTGTGCAACGCGGCCTCCCACTTCTTTTTCTACTCTGGTTAGAGCCTGTTTGTGCTGTCCTCTGAAGGGAGTAGTACACACCGGTGTAGGAAATCTTCAATTTCTTAGCAATTTCTCGCATGGAATAGCCTTCATTTCTAAGAACAAGAATAGACTGTCGAGTTTCAGATGAAAGTTCTCTTTTTCTGGCCATTTTGAGCGTTTAATTGACCCCACAAATGTGATGCTCCAGAAACTCAATCTGCTCAAAGGAAGGTCAGTTTTGTAGCTTCTGTAACAAGCTAAACTGTTTTCAGATGTGTGAACATGATTGCACAAGGGTTTTCTAATCATCAATTAGCCTTCTGAGCCAATGAGCAAACACATTGTACCATTAGAACACTGGAGTGATAGTTGCTTGAAATGGGCCTCTATACACCTATGTAGATATTGCACCAAAAACCAGACATTTGCAGCTAGAATAGTCATTTACCACATTAGCAATGTATAGAGTGTATTTCTTTAAAGTTAAGACTAGTTTAAAGTTATCTTCATTGAACAGTACAGTGCTTTTCCTTCAAAAATATGGACATTTCAATGTGATCCCAAACTTTTGAACGGTAGTGTATATATATATATATATACATACACACACACACACACACACACACACACACAGCAATTATACACCCTCCATCTGGGAAATTGTACTCAAGTATGATTCTTTGTGAAAACACATAAGCAGCTGATGAGTGCGAGCTGCACGAAACAGGCCTGTACTGCTATGCACTAACATCTTTTTTCCTGTATCCCTGTTGATATTCCGCTCCTCATTAGTCGAGCACTCAACACCGTTGACGGTTTTGGAAAAAAGCGCTATTATATATATATATATAAATTTATTTATTTTATTTAAAAAAACATTTTTATTGGAGGCATGTTGTCTTTGGCTTTAAGGTTTGATTATCTTTTGTGTGTTTTTTCTTTTTCAGCAACTTCATGCCATCATCGCTGCCTCTGTCTCCATTAAGTCCTCCCAGAAGCTCAGGAAAATCTTGGAGGTGTGTGTGTGTGTGTGTGTGTGTGTGTGTGTGTGTGTGTGTGTGTGTGTGTGTGTGTGTGTGTGTGTGTGTGTGTTTTTTGCCAGTGATAATGCTGTCATAATCAGTATGTGCTGAACATTGTGTTGGATGATGGTGCTGATCATTTGTATTCTCTGTGTTTGTGTGCAGATTATCTTGGCTTTGGGAAACTACATGAACAGCAGTAAGAGAGGAGCAGTTTATGGATTTAAACTACAGAGTTTAGACCTGGTAATACACACACACACACACACACACACTCTCTCTCTTCATTACCAGATTCCTAATTGACCTTCACTGACAAGGAGTGCAGATGACGGCTAGCTCAATAGAAGTGAATGTGTTAACATTAGCACAGGTTGGTAAGTTAGCACATGGCTGGTAAGTTAGCACATAGCTGGTAAGTTAGCACATGGCTGGTAAGTTAGCACATGGCTGGTAAGTTAACACGTGGCTGGTAAGTTAGCACATGGCTGGTAAATTAACACATGGCTGGTAAGTTAGCACATGGCTGGTAAGTTAACATGTGGCTGGTAAGTTAGCATATGGCTGGTAAGTTAGCACATGGCTGGTAAGTTAGCACTTGGCTGGTAAGTTAGCACATGGCTGGTAAGTTAGCACGTGGCTGGTAAGTTAGCACGTGGCTGGTAAGTTAGCACATGGCTGGTAAGTTAGCACATGGCTGGTAAGTTAGCATATGGCTGGTAAGTTAGCACATGGCTGGTAAGTTAGCATATGGCTGGTAAGTTAGCACATGGCTGGTAAGTTAGCTGGACAGTTAAAAAAATGTAGTTTGTCCAAACATATTGATGCCAAAATGTCGTTGATTTTAACATACATGGTGGTTAATTCTCTCTCTCTCTCTCTCTCTCTCTCTGTGTATATATATCGGTTTTCACAACTAGATTTGTTGATTTTACACATGTAAATGCAATCCGTTGTAGTAAATTTACGGTACGTTTACATGTGTGCAGTATATTTACTGTAAATGTGCTAACGAAATACTAACTAAGTACTAACAAGTGCTGATGCCTTCATGTGCAGGAATCGGCTGTTTTTCATCTCTTAGTCTTTCATGTCGGTGGTCGTTTTGTTAACCTTACACAGCCTCAGGCAGCCAATGAGAAGATCGATTAAAATGATGATGTGGTCTGTTGCAGGATGAGTGAAAACAAGATGTCAGGAAACGTGGCATAGCTGAGGAAATGGAGGAGCCCATTTAATAAAAGATCCAGTCAGTGGTGGAATCAGCCAAAATGTTGATGATAGTCTACAGGGCTCAGTTTGCAATATCTGAAGCTATTGGTCTGTTGGGTAGCTTTGGGAGAGTCACGGTCAAAACGTACTTAAACTGATTAAAGTGTTGGATTTTAGACCATTAATTTACATCACCAAAACATGTATGCTTGCATCATTTCAGGTTTCTTTTAGACATCACCAAACCCAGCAAACAAATAACATAAAATGTTTTTTAATGTCAAAGTATCATCATAACTGTCACACCAGGAGCAGGAGTTGCACCCACATGCAGACAGCGGAGACAGACTGAGCTAGAACAAGGTTTTATGAACATCAACAAACTCCCAACGCGTCAAACCATCTCAATCTTGCCTCTCTTGCTTTGTCTCCAAACCGTCCAACCTGAGCTGTCCCTCTAATATACTCGTCCCTAATCCTGTCCTTCTTCATCACTCCCAGTGAAAATTTTATCATCTTCAACTCTGCCACCTCCAGCTCCTCCTCCTCTCTTTTCATCAGTGCCACTGTCTCCAAACCATACAACATAGCTGGTCTCACCACCATCTTGTAAACCTTCCCTTTAACTCTTGCTGGTACCCTTCTGTCACACATCACTCCTGACACTCTTCTCCACCCACTCCACCCTGCCTGCACTCTCTTCTTCACCTCTCTTCTGCACTCCCCGTTACTTTGGACAGTTGACCCCAAGTATTTAAACTCATACGCCTTCGTCACCTCCAGTCCTTGCATCCTCACCATTCCACTGTCCTCCCTCTCATTCACGCATAGGTATTCTATCTTGCTCCTACTGACTTTCATTCCTCTTCTCTCCAGTGCATACCTCCACCTCTCCAGGCTCTCCTCAACCTGCAACCTACTCTCACTACAGATCACAATGTCATCCACGAACATCATCGTCCATGGAGAATCCTGCCTGATCTCTTCCGTCAACCTGTCCGTCACCATTGCAAACAAGAAAGGGCTCAGAGCCGATCCTTGATGTAATCCCACCTCCACCTTGAACCCATCTGTCATTCCAACTGCACACCTCACCATTGTCACACTGCCCTCATACATATCCTGCACCTCTCCTACATACTTCTCTGCAACTCCCGACTTCCTCATACAATACCATACCTCCTCTCTCGGCACCCTGTCTTATGCTTTCTCTAAATCCTCAAAGACACAATGCAACTCCTTCTGACCTTCTCTATACTTCTCCATCAACATTCTCAAAGCAAACATCACATCTGTGGTGCTCTTTCGTGGCATGAAACCATACCGCTGCTCGCTGATCGTCACCTCTCCTCTTAACCTAGCTTCTATTACTCTTTCCCATATCTTCATGCTGTGGCTGATCAACTTTATACCTCTGTAGTTGTTACAGTTCTGCACATCGCCCTTGTTCTTGAAAAGCGGTACCAGTATGCTTCTTCTCCACTCCTCAGGCATCCTCTCACTTTCCAAGATTGTGTTAAACAATCTAGTTAAAAACCCCACTGCCATCTCTCCTAAACATCTCCATGCCTCCACAGGTATGTCATCTGGACTAACCGCCTTTCCACTCTTCATCTTCTTCATAGCTGCCCTCACTTCCTCCTTGCTAATCCACTGTACTTCCTGATTCACTATCCCCACATCATCCAACCTTCTCTCTCTCATTTTCTTTATTCATCAGCCCCTCAAAGTACTCCTTCCACCTTCTCACCACACTCTCCTCGCTTGTCAGCACATTTCCATCTCTATCCTTGATCGCCCTAACTTGCTGCACATCCTTTGCAGCTCGGTCCCTCTGTCTAGCCAATCGGTACAAGGCCTTTTCTCCTTCCTTAGTGTCTAACCTGTCATACAACTCACCATACGCCTTTTCCTTTGTCTTCACCACCTCTCTCTTCACTTCACATCACATCTCCTTGTACTCCTGTCTACTTTCTTCATCTCTCTGACTATCCCACTTTTTCTTTGCCAACCTCTTCCTCTGTATAATTTGCTGTATTTCCTCATTCCACCACCAAGTCTCCTTGTCTTCCTTCCTCTGTCCTGATGACAAACCAAGTACCTTCCTAGCTGTCTCCCTCACTATTGCAGTAGTTGCCCGGGCATCTAGCAACTCTTCACTACCACCCAGTGCCTGTCTTACCTCCTGCCTGAACTCCACACAACAGTCTTCCTTCTTCAACTTCCACCATTTGATCTTCGGCTCTGCCTTCACTCTCTTCCTCTTCTTGGTCTCCAAAGTCATCCTACAGACCACCATCCGATGCTGCCTAGCTACGTTCTCCCCTGTCACCACCTTGCAGTCTCCAATCCCTTTCAGATCGTGCCTCCTACATAAGACATAGTCCACCTGTGTGCACTTTCCTCCACTCTTTTACGTCACCCTGTGCTCCTCCCTCTTCTTGAAATATGTATTCACCACAGCCATTTCCATCCTTTTCACAAAATCCACCACCATCTGTCCTTCCACATTTCTCTCCTTAACAGCATACCTACCCATCACCTCCTCATCACCTCTGTTCCCTTCACCAACATGTCCATTGAAGTCCACTTCAATCACCACTCTCTCCTCCTTGGGTACCCTCTCCACCACATCATCCTACTCACTCCAGAATTATTTTTTCTCGTCCATCTCACACCCAACTTGCGGGGCATATGGACTGATAACATTCAGCAATACACCTTCAATTTCCAGCTTCATACTCATCACTCTGTCTGACAATCTCTTCACCTCCAGCACACTTTTTTTTTTGGATTCCCCCCCCCCCTTTTCTCCCCAGTTGTACCCGGCCAATTACCCCAGTCTTCCGAGACGTCCCCGTCGCTGCTCCACTCCCTCCACCAATCCAGGGAGGGCTGCAGACTACCACATGCCTACTTTGTACATGTGGAGTCAACAGCTGCTCCTTTTCACCTGACAGTGAGGAGTTTCACCAGGGGGACATAGTGCATGGGAGGATCACGCTATTACCCCCTTTTCCCCCTCCCCCCCAGAACAGGCACCCCGACTGACCAGAGGAGGTGCTAGTAGAGCGACCAGGACACATACCTACATCTGGCTTCCCACCCGCAGACACGGCCAATTGTGTCTGTAGGGATGCCCAACCAAGCTGGAGGAAACACGGGGATTCAAACCAGTGATTCCCATCTTGGTAGGCAATGGAATAGACCGCTACATTACCAGGACCCCTCTCCAACACACTCTTGACATACTCTTCCTTCAGAATGACCCCCTACCCCATTTCTCCTCCCATCCGCACCATGGTAGAAGAGTTTGAACCCACCTTCGATACTCCTGGCCTTACTCCCCTTCCACCTGGTCTCTTTTACACCCAGTATGCCTACCTTTCTTCTCTCCATCATATCAGCCAGCTCTCTCCCTTTACCAGTCATAGCACCAGCATTCAAAGTTCCAACTCTCACCTCCACACTCCTACCCTTTCTCCTTTCCCGCTGCCTCTGGACATGCCTTCCCCCTCTCCTTCTCCCAACAGTAGCATAGTTTCCACCGGCACCCTGCTGGTTAACAGTACCGGTGGCGGTCGTTGGTAACCCGGGCCTCGACTGATCCAGTATGGAAATCTTATTTATGATCCACATATTTGATTTGGCAAAGATTTTACGCGGATACCCTTCCTGACACAACCCTCCCAATTTATCCGGGCTTGTGACCGGCACTAAGAGTGCACTGGCTTGTGCATCCTCAGTGGCTGGGTTTATATATATTTTTTAAAAGCTTTACCAAAAATGTTGGGACTAGTTGGCATTATTAACCAGCATAGGAGGAAAATGTGAAAAGTTACAATAAGACAAATTTTAGACTTGTATCTTGATACCTCAAAGGAATCCAATGAAAAGCATACTAGATCAATGAAATAAAGCCAGATTACAGTACATCTGATTTAAATCTCTTCCAGCAGCCGTTTTACCACCATGAGGATCTCCTCCAACACACACACAACAAAAGGTCAAACAGTGATGGTTAGTGTGTGCGTGTGTGTGTGTGTGTGTGTGTGTGTGTGTGTAGCTCCTAGATACTAAATCAACAGACAGGAAGCTGACGTTGCTTCATTACATCGCCAACTTGGTGAGAGAGAAATACCCAGTGGTGGCTCTCTTCTACAATGAACTGCACTACGTAGACAAAGCTGCTGCTGGTGAGAGCTCTCTGTCTGTCTGTCTGTCTGTTTATCTGTCTGTCTGTCTCTGTCTCATCCTCTCACCCCATCACTGAAGTTCAGAACTAACACTCATGTAATCATTAAGTCAAATTGCAAGTTCACTTCCATAATAATAATAATAATAATTTTATTTATATAGCACTTTTCTAAAACAATGTTATAAAATGATTCACAAAAAAAGATAAAACCAGACAAGGTAAAAGTAAGAGTAAGATCCAATAAGTAAGAGTAAAAATAAAAACAGTATAAATAAAAACAAATATCAAACATTTGTAAAAGCTTTCATAAAAAGAAAAGTTTTAAGTTGAAGAATGATGAGATGATGGGATGAGAGTCGGCACCTCCAAGTCTGAGGCCATGGTTCTCTACCGGAAAATGGTGGATTGCTCCTTCCGGGTTGGGGATGAGTTGTTGCCTCAAGTGAAGGAGTTCAAGTATCTCGGGGTCTTGTTCCCGAGTGAGGGTAGGGTTGAGCAGGAGATTGACAGGTGGATTGGTGCAGCATCAGCAGTAATATGGACGTTGTGCCAGACCGTTGTGGTGAAGAGGGAGCTGAGCCGGAACGCAAAGCTCTCAATTTACCAGTCAATCTTCGTTCCAACCCTCACGTATGGTCATGAGCTTTGGGTAGTGACCGAAAGGGTGAGATCGCAGATACAAGCAGCTGAAATGAGTGTCCTCCGTAGGGTGTCTGGGCTCAGCCTTAGAGATAGGGTGAGGAGCTCGGACATCCGGTGGGAGCTTGGAGTAGAGCTGCTGCTCCTTTTGTTGAAAGGAGCCAGTTGAGGTGGTTTGGGCATCTGATCAGGATGCCTCCTGGGCGCCTTGCTTTGGAGGTTTTCCGGATACGTCCAACTGGGAGTAGACCCCGGGGTAGAACCAGAACTTGCTGGAGGGACTACATGTCCAATCTGGCCTGGGAATGCCTTGGGATCCCCAAGGAGGAACTGGAGGGTGTTGCTGGGGAGAGGGACGTCTGGAGTGCCCTACTTAGCTTGCTGCCACCGCGCCCCCACTCCGGAGAAGTGGCTGATGATGAATGAATGAATGAATGATTCAAAAGAAGCTAGAGACTTGGTTTAGGAAGAGAGCTCTATAGTGTGGGGGCTTTAACAGCAAAAGTATGCATTAGCGTACATATCATGGATCGCACAATTACAATTCAATCATTGAATTTTTTTCCATGTTGAGAATGCTTCACTTCCTGCAAAATGAAAATGAAAACGCCATTGACAAATAATTTGCTTTGCTGTCCCAAGCATAACCATGCCATATTTCAAACTAGAAGAGGGCAGATCCCCGCCAGGCGTATCTCCCCTTCTCCGGCGCTCGGACTTAGGCGAAAAACCAGCTGAGGAGTTAGCAGTCAGTTGTGGTTTATAACAGGCTTTTCAAAGGTTTTCAATCACCGCAGCCATGACAGGTCCTTGATCAGACAGTCATAACTGTACACAAGTACTGTCAGGCTGACAGACCCGCCCAGTAGTATGACAGTCATAACGGTACACAAGTACTGTCAGGCTGACATGCCCAGTAGTATGACAGTCATAACGGTACACAAGTACTGTCAGGCTGACAGGCCCAGTAGTATGACAGTCATAACTGTACACAAGTACGGTCTGGCTGACAGGCCCAGCAGTATGACAGTCATAACGGTACACAAGTACTGTCAGGCTGACAGGCCCAGTAGTATGACAGTCATAACGGTACACAAGTACGGTCTGGCTGACAGGCCCAGCAGTATGACAGTCATAACGGTACACAAGTACGGTCTGGCTGACAGGCCCAGCAGTATGACAGTCATAACGGTACACAAGTACTGTCAGGCTGACAGGCCCAGTAGTATGACAGTCATAACTACACAAGTACGGTCAGGCTGACAGGCCCAGCAGTATGACAGTCATAACGGTACACAAGTACTGTCAGGCTGACAGGCCCAGTAGTATGACAGTTATAACTGTACACAAGTACTGTCTGGCTGACAGGCCCAGTAGTATGACAGTCATAACGGTACACAAGTACTCTCAGGCTGACAGGCCCAGTAATATGGAGATTAGCAGCAGAGATACACACACACACTCACACACACACACACACACACACACGCACACACACACACACACACACACACACACACACACACACACACACACACACACACACACACACACACACACACACAGAAAAGCCAATGTTTTTTCTGCCATTGTCAGATTTTTGCACAGTGTCCAAGTCAACTGAACAGTAAGTATGGGAAAACAGAATATGCGGTGCTCACCCTAAGCATACTAGCTAGTAACAATGTTTTGCCTGTCAGCCTGTGGATGCGCAGCCTCCTACACAGACCCTCACATGAATACGACCAAGTCTAATATGAACTTGCACTTTCCAAAAACAAACAGTTTGCTATGCGACCATTTTGGTCTACTTTATAGCCCTAACCCTGTCCTTATTTTCATCATATAGCCCTAACCCTGTCCTTATTTTCATCATATAACCCTCACCCTGTCCTTATTTTCATCATATAACCCTCACCCTGTCCTTATTTTCATCATATAACCCTCACCCTGTCCTTATTTTCATCATATAACCCTAACCCTGTCCTTATTTTCATCATATAACCCTAACCCTGTCCTTATTTTCATCATATAACCCTAACCCTGTCCTTATTTTCATCATATAACCCTCACCCTGTCCTTATTTTCATCATATAACCCTCACCCTGTCCTTATTTTCATCATATAACCCTCACCCTGTCCTTATTTTCATCATATAACCCTAACCCTGTCCTTATTTTCATCATATAACCCTAACCCTGTCCTTATTTTCATCATATAACCCTAACCCTGTCCTTATTTTCATCATATAACCCTAACCCTGTCCTTATTTTCATCATATAACCCTCACCTTGTCCTTATTTTCATCATATAACCCTAACCCTGTCCTTATTTTCATCATATAACCCTAACCCTCTCCTTATTTTCATCATATAACCCTAACCCTGTCCTTATTTTCATCATATAACCCTAACCCTGTCCTTATTTTCATCATATAACCCTAACCCTGTCCTTATTTTCATCATATAACCCTCACCCTGTCCTTATTTTCCTCATATAACCCTAACCCTGTCCTTATTTTCATCATATAACCCTAACCCTGTCCTTATTTTCATCATATAACCCTAACCCTGTCCTTATTTTCATCATATAACCCTAACCCTGTCCTTATTTTCATCATATAACCCTAACCCTGTCCTTATTTTCATCATATAACCCTCACCCTGTCCTTATTTTCATCATATAATCCTAACCCTGTCCTTATTTTCATCATATAACCCTAACCCTGTCCTTATTTTCATCATATAACCCTCACCCTGTCCTTATTTTCATCATATAACCCTAACCCTGTCCTTATTTTCATCATATAACCCTCACCCTGTCCTTATTTTCATCATATAACCCTAACCCTGTCCTTATTTTCATCATATAACCCTAACCCTGTCCTTATTTTCATCATATAACCCTCACCCTTTCCTTCAACTACAACAACTGACTGTTCGTTTGCTGCCTGATATATCCCACCCTTAACACATCAACTACAACCACTGACTGGATTTAATGTTTTGGCTGATTGGTGTGTGTGTGTGTGTGTGTGTGTGTGTGTGTGTGTGTGTGTGTGTGTGTGTGTGTGTGTGTGTGTGTGTGTGTGTGTGTGTGTGTGTGTGTGTGTGTGTGTGTGTGCGCGTGCGCAGTGTCTTTAGAGAATGTGTTGAGTGATGTCAGAGAGCTGCAGCGCGGCATGGAGCTAACATGGAGAGAATACAGTGTGCACGGACACAACAGCACACTCAAAGATTTCATCAGCCGCAATGAATCACGTCTGCAGAAACTTCAGGAGGATGCTCGCATTGCACAGGTAATACACACACACACACACACACACATACGCACACACGCACAAAACAAATAAGCATACATACAGTCTTCATCCATACTCCAACACATCTACACAGGCATGTGACTCTCGTGGATGATCCATTGTGCTTGTTTTTTTCCATCTGATTAGTGTGATTGCTGTACAGCAGTCACACTAATGTCCTGGATACTAATTCATTCATCGTAATTCATGCTATTGTTCTCCTCACTCTTTATTTTTATTATTTGGCGTTTTCTGTTTTTTTTTTTTGCCGTCTATCTACTCTACTGTTTGTCGTAGCAACTATGTAGGTCAGAACGTGCATAGTCTTCTGGATATGTATGCTGTTACTTTTCTATATGCTAGCATGTTCAGGATATGTATGCTGTTACTTTTCTATATGCTAGCATGTTCAGGATATGTAGGCCATTACTTTTCTATATGCTAGCATGTTCAGGATATGTATGCTATTACTTTTCTATGTGCTAGCATGTTCAGGATATGTATGGCATTACTTTTCTATATGCTAGCATGTTCAGGATATGTATGCTATTACTTTTCTATGTGCTAGCATGCTCAGGATATGTATGGCATTACTTTTCTATATGCTAGCATGTTCAGGATATGTATGGCATTACTTTTCTATATGCTAGCATGTTCAGGATATGTATGGCATTACTTTTCTATATGTTAGCATGTTCAGGATATGGAGGCCTTACTTTTCTATGTGCTAGCATGTTCAGGATATGTAGGCATTACTTTTCTATGTGCTAGCATGTTCAGGATATGTATGATATTACTTTTCTGTATGGTAGCATGTTCAGGATATGTATGGCATTACTTTTCTATATGCTAGCATGCTCAGGATATGTAGGCCATTACTTTTCTATGTGCTAGCATGTTCAGGATATATAGGCCATTACTTTTCTATATGCTAGCATGTTCAAGATATGTAGGCCTTACTTTTCTATATGCTAGCATGTTCAGGATATGTATGGCATTACTTTTCTACATGCTAGCATGTTCAGGATATGTATGGCATTACTTTTCTATATGCTAGCATGTTCAGGATATATAGGCCATTACTTTTCTATATGCTAGCATGTTCAGGATATGTATGGCATTACTTTTCTATATGCTAGTAAGTTCAGGTTATGTAGGCCATTACTTTTCTATGTGCTAGCATGTTCAGGATATGTATGCTATTGCTTTTCTATATGCTAGCATGTTCAGGATATGTAGGCCTTAGTTTTCTATGTGCTAGTATGTTCAGGTTATGTAGGCCATTACTTTTCTATGTGCTAGCATGTTCAGGATATGTATGCTATTACTTTTCTGTATGCTAGCATGTTCAGGATATGTATGGCATTACTTTTCTATATGCTAGCATGTTCAGGATATGTATGCCATTACTTTTCTATGTGCTAGCATGTTCAGGATATGTAGGCATTACTTTTCTATATGCTAGCATGTTCAGGATATGTAGGCCATTACTTTTCTATATGCTAGTATGTTCAGGTTATGTAGACCATTACTTTTCTATGTGCTAGCATTTTCAGGATATGTATGCTATTACTTTTCTGTATGCTAGCATGTTCAGGATATGTATTGCATTACTTTTCTATATGCTAGCATGTTCAGGATATGTAGGCCTTAGTTTTCTATGTGCTAGTATGTTCAGGTTATGTATGCTATTACTTTTCTGTATGCTAGCATGTTCAGGATATGTATGGCACTACTTTTCTATATGCTAGCATGTTCAGGATATGTAGGCCTTACTTTTCTATGTGCTAGCATGTTCAGGATATGTATGCTATTACTTTTCTGTATGCTAGCATGTTCAGGATATGTATGGCATTACTTTTCTATATGCTAGCATGTTCAGGATAGGTATGCTATTACTTTTCTATGTGCTAGCATGTTCAGGATATGTAGGCATTACTTTTCTATATGCTAGCATGTTCAGGATATGTAGGCCATTACTTTTCTATATGCTAGTATGTTCAGGTTATGTAGACCATTACTTTTCTATGTGCTAGCATGTTCAGGATATGTATGGCATTATTTTTCTATGTGCTAGTATGTTCCGGTTATTTAGGCCATTACTTTTCTATATGCTAGCATATTCAGGATATGTAGGCCATTACTTCTAAATGGGCCAGCCCATTTAGGATTTTATAAGAGGTGGCACGGTGGCCCAGGGGTTAGCACTGTTGCCTCACAGCAAGAAGGTCCTGGGTTCGAACCCCAGGCCATCCCAGGTCCTTTCTGTGTGGAGTTTGCATGTTCTCCTGTGTCTGCGTGGGTTTCCTCTTGGCACTCCGGTTTCCCCCACCATCAAAAAGACATGCATGTTAGAGTTAATACTGCTGTCTGTGCCCCTGAGCAAGGCAATAGGGAGAAATAACTGGAGCTGGTCCCCGGGTGCTGCACGGCGGCTGCCCGCTGCTCCTAGCTACACAGCTAGGCTAGTTAAATGCAGAGTAAAAGTCCAGTCAGCTGTCATTCCACCAAAGTGTACATGAAACTAGTGCTGTACTCTGTGTGTGTGTGTGTATGTGTGTGTGTGTGTGTGTGTCAGGATGCTTTTGAAGATGTGGTGAAGTTTTTTGGTGAAAGCTCGAAGATCACGCCCCCCTCAGTCTTCTTCCCTGTCTTTGTTCGCTTCATCAAAGCATACAGGGTGAGTAGTATGTGTGTGTGTCAGAATCTTCAAAATGGAAGAGCACTATTTGCTATTTTGAAGAACAATAGAAATAATATATTTAATTAAAGCCTTTAATAGAAATCGTTTGGTGAAGTATGATGCGAGCAGTACAAGTTGTTTTATTTCACTGTCTGACCTGTATTGAGTTACTCCCTCCTACAGGTGAGAGCTCGCTCTGCAGTGTTTTTGGGTTGAAGCCACTGATCTAAAAAACAAAGACTGGATCGCGCAACCCATAATTCTGTGCCACCAATTTATGAAGGCCAATTGAACTTGATCGGCGCCATCTTAGGTAGAGCAAAAAAAAGATCAAATTGCATTGCAATTGCCAGCTAAAATGCCGACTTGCGGAGCATACAAGTGCTCCAACCGTACAGGGTCGAAAAAAGTGACAATTCAGATAATATAACATTTCTAAAGGAGGTACCCTTTTTTATTTGACTCTTGGATTCAAGATGCCATAGCAACTGCTGATTTAAGATGCCTTGATTTGTCAAAAAAAATTCCCAAGCTGGCTCCTCACATGTTCGACACTGCTGTCGCGGATAATCATGTTTTTAATCTTATAAAAGTAATCTTGTAATTATTGCAAGATACGACTGCATCATCTTGTCAAAGAACGCACTGCAAAGCTAGCTGGCAAGAAGCTGCGAAAACAGCTGACAAAACTTCCAGATGTAAATGTAAGATCATGATTGCAGAACATGAGAATATGAGACTCTGTTGTTTACAAACAACAGACTCATTGGAAAGTGTAATAGTCTTGCTTGCACATATAGGTGATCGTAAAGTAGCCTAGTATACTGTCGTTTTCTTAGGTAGCGAGCTAGCGTGTTGCAGCGATGGCGAGCAACGGCCTGATGAAGCCAGGATGCACCGCTCTCTCCCTTGCGAGCGGCACGCTCTGTCCTTCTTTCACGCCCTCGTCTGAGGAGCCAGCTCGGGAAAAACATTTTGACAAATCAAGGCATCTTAAAACAGCAGTTGCTATGGCATCTTAAATGCAAGAGTCAAATAAAAAAGGGTACTTACTTGTGAAATGTTATATTATCTGAATTGCCACTTTTTTTCGACCCTGTGCGGTTAGAGCACTGGTATGTGCCGCAACTCAACATTTTAGCTGGCAATTCTAATGCAATTTGATCGCTTCTTGGTCTACCTAAGATGGCCGCCAAGTCGCCCATGCCGGCTTCACTTCAAATCGCGAGTTGCTCGATCCAGTCTTTTTTTTTTCTTAGATCAGTGGTTGAAGCCTGTTTTACCTTGAGATGGTACAATACTTACTTTGTTTTAAGTCAGTCCATTCACAGAGGCATGCTGACGTGCTAACATGCTAACCTGCTGTTTCTGATTCTAACGTTAGCATTCACAGAGGCATGCTAACTTGCTGATTCTGATTCTAACATTAGTCAGCATTCACAGAGGCATGCTAACATGCTAACAGTAGTCAGCAGTTTGTCCTTCTTCAGGTGATAACCTGTAGAAAAGGATTTACGTTCCATGTTCACATTCACCTCCAGTGTGTTTCACGTGTGGTTATGTATGTGAAGTTGGCAGAGGAGGAGAATGAGCAGAAGAGGCGACAGGAGCAGATGTTGCAGCACAAACAGGAACAGGAGGAGCAGCAGGAGGAGGAGGAGACCAAGGTGGGATTCCAGATCATGTTGTCCATATTGTGTCTTTAACATGCAGACTGCGCCAGTATTGGTTGTGGTTGCTATAGTTACCAAGCCTCCTTTCCGGTCTGCCTGTGTTGCAGTCTGGGTTGTTCTTCCTGTTTCAACTAAATGGCTGCTGCCGCACGTTTCCATCTGCGTTGTGATTCATTGATCTCGTCTCTCATTACTGGCGTGGTGGCAACGCTTACCAGACTTACGTCCCGAGGACTGATATTTACCGAACTAATCGCGGTAGCCCTTCCAGGGGAATCACAGGGTAGTTACGTCTACAACCAGATGCAGCTGGGCTAGCTCAGACACAGTTGTGCTAGCTAAGTGGGCAGCATGGCGACACACAGAGCACCGAAGCAGTGGTGTTTAACAAAGACCGAGACGGTGAACTCTTTTGAAACTGGCGTCAGAACCTGCTTTATATACTGTCGCTCGACGCCGGGTTTGCCCCCTTCCTGCGCGATGGCGTGAAGTGGGAGAAGAAGTCTAAAACGCCCCCTGTCCGGGGATTCACAGACGACGGTGAAGATATTCCCTCGCCCCGACGTCGCAATAAAGAACAGAAGGTAACCATGTTAGAGCTAATGTTGGGACAGATAGCCAATTATTGTCCCGTAATCTCTCGTCACAGCATAGTCAGGAACTCCGCATCTATTGACGGCATATGGCAAGCTATTCGTCTACATTACGGCTTTCAGTGCACCAGGGCAGTGTCTGAATTCCCCAAGTCAAAGCAATCCATCCCTGTCCGGACAAGAAGGTCATGTCCCCTTTGTAAATGTGCTGGCAGGCCTGATAATCACTTCCTCAGCAAATGTTCCTTTCTGCCCCCCCAAGATAAAATGTACATGGCAAAGTCGCGTCAGGTTTTGGGAGAGCAGGTCGAGACTGATGATGAGGTAGAGGAGTGCATTAGTGGGGAGCCAGCGCCATCTAGTAGTGTGAAACGTGTCAAACAGTCCTCTTACCTCGATGCCTTCCACGAACACTGCCCTGTGCATCTCACCGTTGATAGTGGGGCAACAGGCAACATGATGAGGGCCTCATGCGTGACCAGGCTGGGCGTCACCATCACAGGAAGTACGCAGTCCACATTCCAAGCAGCTGGCTTGTACCTTTTGAAAGTATTGGGAGAGACACGGACACACTTCCAGAGAGATGGCCATGACCTCTATTTTGAGGGCCTCGTTGTTGAGAATCTCGACTCTGACATCCTGGCTGGAATTCCTTTATGGAAAAGAACGACGTCTCCGTCAGACCAGCCAAATACCACATCTGCTTGGGCAAGGATATATACCGCTACGGCACCCTCCAAACACCGATGGACAGGCATGCCATACGGCGCGCGCACGTGCTCCGCGCTCCGGATAAATCTACTGTGTGGCCAGGGGAGTACATTGAGCTCGAGCTGCCTCCTGAGCTGTGCAATGTGGACAGTGAGCTGACTGTTGAGCCACACGTCGATGTCTCATGTGACCAGTCTGACAAACAGCAGTGGCCTGCCCCAACTTTGCTTCGGGGTGAGTCCGGGAAGACCCGTGTTCCAAATCTCACTGGCGAGTCACGGCTGGTCCAGAAAAGCCACCACCTATGCCGTGTCCGCGCTACATATGTCCCGTCACTCAGTGACGCCGCCGTGCCAGCTGATCCCCCCCAAACCGGCCTCGACGACCATATCAGCCTTGTCCTCTGACCTTGTCGCTCTGGACCCAGATAACATCATCCCTGCTGACATCAGAGATGAGTTCCGCGCCCTGCATAGAGAGTTTGATGTAGTGTTTGATCCCCACTTTGAAGGATATAACGACGCTGTGAGTCCGTTCCAAGCCAGGGTGAACATGGGACCTGTCCTACCTCTGCCCTTCACCAACAGGTCGGCCTGGCTTGCCATACAGGTCGGGTGCTCTGACCTCAGATGGACCTGCGCTCACCTCCGTCAGGGTACGTGTCCATCCAAGAAGCTGACTACATTCATGATGTGAAATGTTACCTGAACATCACCACAGTGGCTAAGGACAGCCTCCTAGTTGTTCGCCGGCAAACACCCCTCGCAGCCTCAACGGACTGCATCGTTGTGCCTCGGTCTGTCCTCGATTGTCTACTGACCTCTCTCCATATCAAGCGTGATCACCCCACTGGCACCCACTTGAAGACAGGTGTGCAACGCTACTTCTACGCGTTGGATATGGACTCTGCTGTGCAACATGTCTCCAGCGGCTGCCACCAGTGTGCAGCTCTGAAGAAAGCCCCTGCGTTCGTATCTGACCGGTCTACAAGTGACCCTCCGGAAGTGGTCGGGTCTTCTTTCATGGCTGATGTGCTCAGGTGGGACCGCCAGTTCATTCTGATTGTCTGGGAGTGTGTCACGTCTTTCACGCTGTCTTGTCTCATCGACGACGAGTGCAGAGACACTCTCAGGGACGCTTTAACCCGCTTATGTGTGGGTCTGTGCCCTCTCAATGGCCCCTTTGCTGTGATCAGGACTGACCCTGCCCCTGGTTTTGCTGCATTGGCAGGGGATGGGGCCCTCGCTATGCACAAACTAGTTGTTGAGGTGGGCAACGCCAAGAATGTCAATAAGAACCCAGTGGCGGAGAAGGCTGTTCAAGAGATTCAGGGGGAGATTCTTCGTCTCGAGCCTAACTATAGGGCTGCTACTCCCCTGTTACCCTCTGTCACTACGGCCAACCTGAACAGTCGTGTTAGGTCATGTGGATTGTCTGCCTGTGAAATGCTGCTTCAGCGTGACCAGTTCTCCCATAGGCAGTTGCCTGTGGTCGACCAGGACCTCATTTTGAAACAACACTCGGAGCGTGTCACCAACCATCCGTACAGCATGAAGTCAAAGGTGCCCTCTGGTCGTGTGGCCGTGCCTCCCGCCATTCGACCTGGTGAACTGGTGTACCGGTATGGTGACCAGAATAAGTCAAAGGCCCATGACAGGTACCTCGTCACGAGCGTGGATGGTTCATGGTGCAATATCCAGACGTTCACGGGGTCTCAACTCCGTCGCACCTCCTACAGGGTCAGGCTGGGTGACTGCTATAAAGTGGAAGGTCCCTCTACAGCCTCTGAACCCCTCGTGGACGATTTCGCGTCTGATGAGGACTTGGACAACCCTGCCCCGCACTGCTCTGGCATACTGCCAGCCATTGCCGAGCCCCCACCTGCACCTTGCCTGCCTTGTGATAACGATATGAGGCTGGGGGATGAGACTGTTCCTCTCGTTGAGGTCGAGCCTGGGGGGAGCTCCCCTGGCGAGTGTGTGCCTGCTCTTGCACCTGATGCTGCACCTCAACGCTTGGAGCGTCGCCGGCGCTTGCCGCGGCATTTAGAGGACTTTGAACTTTAGGCCAGTTGTTTGTGTGTACTGGTGATAATGTTTTGTCTTACCTTACAGGTCTAGTTATATAGCCTGAGCTGTGATGTTGCCTGGTGTTCTGTGGTGTTATTGTTGTACTGTGTGAAGGGGGGGGGTCTTTCTTTTGGATAAAAAGGGGTGACGCCAGTATTGCTTGTGGTTGCTATAGTTACCAAGCCTCCCTTCCGGTCTGCCTGCGTTGCAGTCTGGGTTGTTCTTTCTGTTTCAACTAAATGGCTGCTGCCGCACGTTTCCATCTGCGTTGTGTGATTCATTGATGTCGTCTCTCATTACTGGCGCTGGTGTCTTACCATGTCCAGGTCTGTCCAGTGTAACAGGGTCTGTGTTGGCCAGTGGGATGAGGTCTAACAGTGAGACAGGTGGGCACGCCCGGTTCTGAACAGGAACTGGTGCTAAATAAGTAAAATCCAGAACATGGAAAAGGTCTGCCTCTGTTGGATTTAACTCTGACCCACTTTCAGTCCTGGGGACTTTTGGCAGGGACAAATATGATTTCTGTGGAAATGTTAGGATAACACTGCTGCTCTGCCTGCCAGTCTGTTTAAACTTCTCTTTTTTCCTCTTCTCCTATCCTGTTCTCCAGTCTCCATCTCATCGAGGGCGTCGTCAGCAACAGGAAGTGATATCAGAACTGAGA
>NC_079231.1:2500-17500 GCF_029633865.1 Lampris incognitus | reverse complement strand
TTTCAGGCACAACTCTAGGAGTTGAAGGATTTCCGCATCCGGTCGTGTGTCGTCCGGGTTGCGAGAAAAAACGGATGAGACGACTTGTAAACCCAGTTGTGTGTTAATATTGGTATACAGGCTATCAACGTCAATTGTGAATAAATACGCGTTGGCGGGGACGGCCATGGAGCGGATGATTTCCAGGAAGTGGTATGTGTCTTTAATGTAGCTGGGGTGTCGGGTGGAGAGAGGGCCCAAGAAGTGGTCGATGTATTGGCTAATGTGGTAGGTGGCGCTATTGCAGTCCGAGACTATAGGGCGGCCGGGAGGAACCTCAAAGGGAACGGTCCAAGTTTGTGGCTCTTTGTGGATTTTTGGTAGGAGATAAAAATAGCGGGGTCGTGGGTTCTGTGGTCCGAATAGATAGTGTTTTTGTTTGGCCGAAATGTATTTTTTGTTATGTAGCGATTGAATAATGGTCCGGATTTGAATTTGGGTCTGGGGTTGTATTGTATCGTCCAGGGGTCTATAGTAGGTGGTGTTGTTTAGCTGTCTGTTCGCCTCCAGTGAGTATTGTTGTCTGTCCATGATTACAATTTTGCTGCCTTTGTCTGCCGGTTTGATAATGATGTTGGGGTGATGGATTAGTTGTTTGAGCGCTGCGCGTTCGGCCCCCGGTAGGTTGTCTGGGACATCCGCCGGGGGACGATAGCGGCGTAGAGTCAGTCTATCTTGGAGGATGAGGTGTTGTGTTTCCGGGTCTAGGGTGGTGTTGTCCGGTTCCCAGGTGGACGGGTGGCTGAATTGTTTGTGTTGTCGTTGTTGTTGGGAGTCGGGATGGAAATAATTTTTGAGTTTTAATCGTCTGTGGTAATTGTGTAGGTCCCTTTGAAGTTGCTCCCAGTCAAAGTTGGTGGGGCGTGGGATGAAGGTGAGCCCCCTCTCCAGGAGATGGCGTTGTGGTGTGGTGGGAGTGAACAATGTTGCCAGATTACAGATTTGTGATTCTGAATTCCAGACCAGGTCCCGATTGCGGTGTGTGTCCGGTCGTGGTTCTGGGGTGTGCTCGTCCCGTGCCCGGTTAGGCTTCAGGCCGACGTTAAATTTAATTGTTTGCACCAATGTTGGAAGATATTGCGGGCTGTGGACGCTGTCCAGTGGAGGTTATCTTTTTCCGTGGTGAAGGTGTCATGTGGGATTTCTGCCAGGAAGGGGAGGTGTGTGGCTATGGTGTTGTTAATGATTTTCAAATTGTCCCGGTGGGTTGGCGGGAGCCGTGAGGAGTAATTTATAATGGGGAAGTAAATGTCTGCATTTGGGAAGGTGATTTTGGCCTGTCTATAAAGTGCTCTGAGCTGTTTTATGGAGGTTTGTTTTGCGTCCCGGTCCCTGTTGTTGAGGCCAATTGAGAATACCGCGATTTTGGTGTCCGGGTAAATCGGTGCCTTTTCGCATACTTTCAGAAAAGTATACAGCGTGGCTCCCGGATAACTGTCGAGTTGTATTTCGGGGTTGTGGTGAGGGGGGATCCTATTGATGTTTGAATCACCAAGGATAATGATGGGTCTACGGGGTTTAAAATGCCAGGCTGTTATTTTAAGGTGCGCTCTCGCTATGTGGCAGGTGGGTCTGAATGGAGATTGGCGGAGGGGGGGTGTGCCCAGCACCCGGGCAAACGGTGTGGTAGGGGATGGCGGGTGTGTGGGGAGCCGATTGTCTATTTCTGGTGTCGCGGCCCGCGGACCGGGGTGGCCAGGCAGCAAGGCCCCACCATCTTGTTGGGTGGAGGGTTCAGAATGGGCTCTTGTTGCGGCCATATCGACCTTCTGCGTCCCGCTCATCATGGTTGTTTCACCCTTTTCACCCTGCGTTTTTTTGAGATGGCTGGGAGAGGTTTGCTGCCCAACCGAGCCGGTCCGCCCGCCGGGGAGATCTGTGGGGGATAGAGAGAGGGGAAGAATTGAGTCCACCGTCGTTACGGCCACGTTAGACTCCCTGAGGGGTCCGTCCAAGGTGGTGGTCGCAAAGTCCGGGGTGGTGTGTGGTGGTGTTACTGCCCGGAGCGGCGCATGGACCTGAGCGTGGCTGTCCCGCAGGGCGGTCAGTGGTTTTAGCGGTCCGCTACGGGGTTGGGTGGTGGGTGTTGGGGTTACTTGGGGTGTTGTGTGTGTTGTGATGGGTAGTGGGACTGAGGAGGGCTGTGACGACTTTTTTGGCTGGTCTGCTGTTTGGCAGGTTGCCGTCGTCTGTGTGAGTGGTGAGTGTCGGTTCGTTGGGGCAATTGATGTGGGGCGGGCGATTTCTTCGGAGAGGGAAGTGCGTGGACCTAGGTAAAGTGAATATAGTTTGTATGGGGCCCTTGCCCTCGGTAGGGGTGGAAAGTCTTCTTCTGTCCCCCCTTGGATGAGTGGCCGAGATTGTGTATTTGCGGTGAGTGTGTGATGAGCGCGGGGAGGGGGAGGAGGAGGAGGGGGGGGGCAGGGTTGTGGGTCGGCTGGTGTGCGATTGTGTGGGTGAATGTCTAAGATGTGTTCTACTGTGTGAATGGTGTCCTGTTTGAGTTTTTGGCCATATTTCTTCCTAGCCCAACCAATAGCAATCCGGAGGGCTAAGGCATCTTTGGGTGTGTCAGTGAAGGTTGCCATAGTGGCCCGGTAATGTTCCTGTAAAATGGCCATGTTGTTTTCCATCCAGGTGATGGTGTTTTCTGCCACTCTGTTGTGTGTGTGTTGTGTGGGAGCTGCCGGTTTGATGAAGGCCGTGAGTTTGTTAACTTGTCTCATCATACCGGGGGGAAATGTTTTCGTGGCTATGGCCTCATCTATGACACGTTTGTGGTATGTGGCCTGAATGAGCCTATAATACCGTTTGCTGTTGTGTCTAGTTTCTGGGGTCGACGGCTGGATGGGTCTGTAGGTGAGTGGCTGCCGAGATTGTGTGCGTGTGCAAGGGTATCCGGTCCGCATGTGAGGCGGTGTGTGCGTGTGCGCGTGTACGCGCGCATGTCGTGATCTATGTGTTGGGTGTGTGGCGATGGACATGTGTGGTCGTGGATGGAAGTCGCGTGCGTGTGCTCTGTGTGTTGGCTGTCCGTTCATACCTGTTAACTCCAATGCGTCGGTCCGCTCCTGAAAAAAAGAAGAATTAGACTGGTGGCGGGCTCTCACCTCAGCACGCGTCGGCCCGGCGCCCCGGCCGCCGCCCCGGGCCCGGCCGCCGTCGAAACCACGTCCCCCGGCCTTCGACGAAGTCTCCGACCGCGCGGACGCCTCCGGGCGAGCGGCCCAGCACGCCCCGGGCCGGGCGAGCGGCCGCGGAAAAGAGTCCTCAGCACGCGTCGGCCCGGTGTCCCGGTCGCCGCCCCGGGCCCGGCCGCCGCCGAAACCACGTCCCCCGGCCCCCGCCGAAGTCCCCGACCACGCGGACGCCTCCGGGCGAGCGGCCCAGCACGCCCCGGGCCGGACAAGCGGCCGAGGAAAAGAGTCCCCCACCGCCGTTTTGAAATTAATAATGTTGCGAGAGCCAATCATCCGATCAAAGAAGTGGGAGCACAACTCTAATCGGAAAATTTTTTTTCAAAAAAAGAAGCGATACCCGAGCGCATTGGAGTTCAAACACCCAACGTTTCGCAACTAGACGTTGCTTCATCAGAGGTGAACAGGCAGAAAGGACAAGCCAAGGTGTATATATAGTGTGTGTGGACGCGGGAGCCCCCTCCCCCTTCCGGGACAAACGCGTCCAATCAGCCCGGCGGCAACACCGCTGCGCCAACCCCATACGCCACTTCGTATTTTGAATCTCGACGGGGCAGGAGACGCAGCCCCCTGATTGGTCATTGATCCCGGAAGGACAGAGGGGCAAAGTAACTATGTGTAGCTATGTGTGTGAGCAAACTCCCACGCCCATGTGGTGTGGCGGTAGCGCGCCCGCCCGTCAGCCCAGCGGGCCGCGATCGAGTCCCGCAGGCGGCAGCAAACGGAGCGCCACCCACCAATCAAACATTAGGGTTAGGGTTAGGGTTAGGGTTAGGGTTAGGGTTAGGGTTAGGGTTAGGGTTAGGGTTAGGGTTAGGGTTAGGGTTAGGGTTAGGGTTAGGGTTAGGGTTAGGGTTAGGGTTAGGGTTAGGGTTAGGGTTAGGGTTAGGGTTAGGGTTAGGGTTAGGGTTAGGGTTAGGGTTAGGGTTAGGGTTAGGGTAGGGTTAGGGTTAGGGTTAGGGTTAGGGTTAGGGTTAGGGTTAGGGTTAGGGGTTAGGGTTAGGGTTAGGGTTAGGGTTAGGGTTAGGGTTAGGGTTAGGGTTAGGGTTAGGGTTAGGGTTAGGGTTAGGGTTAGGGGGTTAGGGTTAGGGTTAGGGTTAGGGTTAGGGTTAGGGTTAGGGTTAGGGTTAGGGTTAGGGTTAGGGTTAGGGTTAGGGTTAGGGTTAGGGTTAGGGTTAGGGTTAGGGTTAGGGTTAGGGTTAGGGTTAGGGTTAGGGTTAGGGTTAGGGTTAGGGTTAGGGTTAGGGTTAGGGTTAGGGTTAGGGTTAGGGTTAGGGTTAGGGTTAGGGTTAGGGTTAGGGTTAGGGTTAGGGTTAGGGTTAGGGTTAGGGTTAGGGTTAGGGTTAGGGTTAGGGTTAGGGTTAGGGTTAGGGTTAGGGTTAGGGTTAGGGTTAGGGTTAGGGTTAGGGTTAGGGTTAGGGTTAGGGTTAGGGTTAGGGTTAGGGTTAGGGTTAGGGTTAGGGTTAGGGTTAGGGTTAGGGTTAGGGTTAGGGTTAGGGTTAGGGTTAGGGGTTAGGGTTAGGGTTAGGGGGTTAGGGTTAGGGTTAGGGGGTTAGGGTTAGGGTTAGGGTTAGGGTTAGGGTTAGGGTTAGGGTTAGGGTTAGGGTTAGGGTTAGGGTTAGGGTTAGGGTTAGGGTTAGGGTTAGGGTTAGGGTTAGGGTTAGGGTTAGGGTTAGGGTTAGGGTTAGGGTTAGGGTTAGGGTTAGGGTTAGGGTTAGGGTTAGGGTTAGGGTTAGGGTTAGGGTTAGGGTTAGGGTTAGGGTTAGGGTTAGGGTTAGGGGTTAGGGTTAGGGTTAGGGTTAGGGTTAGGGTTAGGGTTAGGGTTAGGGTTAGGGTTAGGGTTAGGGTTAGGGTTAGGGTTAGGGTTAGGGTTAGGGTTAGGGTTAGGGTTAGGGTTAGGGTTAGGGTTAGGGTTAGGGTTAGGGTTAGGGTTAGGGTTAGGGTTAGGGTTAGGGTTAGGGTTAGGGTTAGGGTTAGGGTTAGGGTTAGGGTTAGGGTTAGGGTTAGGGTTAGGGTTAGGGTTAGGGTTAGGGTTAGGGTTAGGGTTAGGGTTAGGGTTAGGGTTAGGGTTAGGGTTAGGGTTAGGGTTAGGGTTAGGGTTAGGGTTAGGGTTAGGGTTAGGGTTAGGGTTAGGGTTAGGGTTAGGGTTAGGGTTAGGGTTAGGGTTAGGGTTAGGGTTAGGGTTAGGGTTAGGGTTAGGGTTAGGGTTAGGGTTAGGGTTAGGGTTAGGGTTAGGGTTAGGGTTAGGGTTAGGGTTAGGGTTAGGGTTAGGGTTAGGGTTAGGGTTAGGGTTAGGGTTAGGGTTAGGGTTAGGGTTAGGGTTAGGGTTAGGGTTAGGGTTAGGGTTAGGGTTAGGGTTAGGGTTAGGGTTAGGGTTAGGGTTAGGGTTAGGGTTAGGGTTAGGGTTAGGGTTAGGGTTAGGGTTAGGGTTAGGGTTAGGGTTAGGGTTAGGGTTAGGGTTAGGGTTAGGGTTAGGGTTAGGGTTAGGGTTAGGGTTAGGGTTAGGGTTAGGGTTAGGGTTAGGGTTAGGGTTAGGGTTAGGGTTAGGGTTAGGGTTAGGGTTAGGGTTAGGGTTAGGGTTAGGGTTAGGGTTAGGGTTAGGGTTAGGGTTAGGGTTAGGGTTAGGGTTAGGGTTAGGGTTAGGGTTAGGGTTAGGGTTAGGGTTAGGGTTAGGGTTAGGGTTAGGGTTAGGGTTAGGGTTAGGGTTAGGGTTAGGGTTAGGGTTAGGGTTAGGGTTAGGGTTAGGGTTAGGGTTAGGGTTAGGGTTAGGGTTAGGGTTAGGGTTAGGGTTAGGGTTAGGGTTAGGGTTAGGGTTAGGGTTAGGGTTAGGGTTAGGGTTAGGGTTAGGGTTAGGGTTAGGGTTAGGGTTAGGGTTAGGGTTAGGGTTAGGGTTAGGGTTAGGGTTAGGGTTAGGGTTAGGGTTAGGGTTAGGGTTAGGGTTAGGGTTAGGGTTAGGGTTAGGGTTAGGGTTAGGGTTAGGGTTAGGGTTAGGGTTAGGGTTAGGGTTAGGGTTAGGGTTAGGGTTAGGGTTAGGGTTAGGGTTAGGGTTAGGGTTAGGGTTAGGGTTAGGGTTAGGGTTAGGGTTAGGGTTAGGGTTAGGGTTAGGGTTAGGGTTAGGGTTAGGGTTAGGGTTAGGGTTAGGGTTAGGGTTAGGGTTAGGGTTAGGGTTAGGGTTAGGGTTAGGGTTAGGGTTAGGGTTAGGGTTAGGGTTAGGGTTAGGGTTAGGGTTAGGGTTAGGGTTAGGGTTAGGGTTAGGGTTAGGGTTAGGGTTAGGGTTAGGGTTAGGGTTAGGGTTAGGGTTAGGGTTAGGGTTAGGGTTAGGGTTAGGGTTAGGGTTAGGGTTAGGGTTAGGGTTAGGGTTAGGGTTAGGGTTAGGGTTAGGGTTAGGGTTAGGGTTAGGGTTAGGGTTAGGGTTAGGGTTAGGGTTAGGGTTAGGGTTAGGGTTAGGGTTAGGGTTAGGGTTAGGGTTAGGGTTAGGGTTAGGGTTAGGGTTAGGGTTAGGGTTAGGGTTAGGGTTAGGGTTAGGGTTAGGGTTAGGGTTAGGGTTAGGGTTAGGGTTAGGGTTAGGGTTAGGGTTAGGGTTAGGGTTAGGGTTAGGGTTAGGGTTAGGGTTAGGGTTAGGGTTAGGGTTAGGGTTAGGGTTAGGGTTAGGGTTAGGGTTAGGGTTAGGGTTAGGGTTAGGGTTAGGGTTAGGGTTAGGGTTAGGGTTAGGGTTAGGGTTAGGGTTAGGGTTAGGGTTAGGGTTAGGGTTAGGGTTAGGGTTAGGGTTAGGGTTAGGGTTAGGGTTAGGGTTAGGGTTAGGGTTAGGGTTAGGGTTAGGGTTAGGGTTAGGGTTAGGGTTAGGGTTAGGGTTAGGGTTAGGGTTAGGGTTAGGGTTAGGGTTAGGGTTAGGGTTAGGGTTAGGGTTAGGGTTAGGGTTAGGGTTAGGGTTAGGGTTAGGGTTAGGGTTAGGGTTAGGGTTAGGGTTAGGGTTAGGGTTAGGGTTAGGGTTAGGGTTAGGGTTAGGGTTAGGGTTAGGGTTAGGGTTAGGGTTAGGGTTAGGGTTAGGGTTAGGGTTAGGGTTAGGGTTAGGGTTAGGGTTAGGGTTAGGGTTAGGGTTAGGGTTAGGGTTAGGGTTAGGGTTAGGGTTAGGGTTAGGGTTAGGGTTAGGGTTAGGGTTAGGGTTAGGGTTAGGGTTAGGGTTAGGGTTAGGGTTAGGGTTAGGGTTAGGGTTAGGGTTAGGGTTAGGGTTAGGGTTAGGGTTAGGGTTAGGGTTAGGGTTAGGGTTAGGGTTAGGGTTAGGGTTAGGGTTAGGGTTAGGGTTAGGGTTAGGGTTAGGGTTAGGGTTAGGGTTAGGGTTAGGGTTAGGGTTAGGGTTAGGGTTAGGGTTAGGGTTAGGGTTAGGGTTAGGGTTAGGGTTAGGGTTAGGGTTAGGGTTAGGGTTAGGGTTAGGGTTAGGGTTAGGGTTAGGGTTAGGGTTAGGGTTAGGGTTAGGGTTAGGGTTAGGGTTAGGGTTAGGGTTAGGGTTAGGGTTAGGGTTAGGGTTAGGGTTAGGGTTAGGGTGTTAGGGTTAGGGTTAGGGTTAGGGTTAGGGTTAGGGTTAGGGTTAGGGTTAGGGTTAGGGTTAGGGTTAGGGTTAGGGTTAGGGTTAGGGTTAGGGTTAGGGTTAGGGTTAGGGTTAGGGTTAGGGTTAGGGTTAGGGTTAGGGTTAGGGTTAGGGTTAGGGTTAGGGTTAGGGTTAGGGTTAGGGTTAGGGTTAGGGTTAGGGTTAGGGTTAGGGTTAGGGTTAGGGTTAGGGTTAGGGTTAGGGTTAGGGTTAGGGTTAGGGTTAGGGTTAGGGTTAGGGTTAGGGTTAGGGTTAGGGTTAGGGTTAGGGTTAGGGTTAGGGTTAGGGTTAGGGTTAGGGTTAGGGTTAGGGTTAGGGTTAGGGTTAGGGTTAGGGTTAGGGTTAGGGTTAGGGTTAGGGTTAGGGTTAGGGTTAGGGTTAGGGTTAGGGTTAGGGTTAGGGTTAGGGTTAGGGTTAGGGTTAGGGTTAGGGTTAGGGTTAGGGTTAGGGTTAGGGTTAGGGTTAGGGTTAGGGTTAGGGTTAGGGTTAGGGTTAGGGTTAGGGTTAGGGTTAGGGTTAGGGTTAGGGTTAGGGTTAGGGTTAGGGTTAGGGTTAGGGTTAGGGTTAGGGTTAGGGTTAGGGTTAGGGTTAGGGTTAGGGTTAGGGTTAGGGTTAGGGTTAGGGTTAGGGTTAGGGTTAGGGTTAGGGTTAGGGTTAGGGTTAGGGTTAGGGTTAGGGTTAGGGTTAGGGTTAGGGTTAGGGTTAGGGTTAGGTTAGGGTTAGGGTTAGGGTTAGGGTTAGGGTTAGGGTTAGGGTTAGGGTTAGGGTTAGGGTTAGGGTTAGGGTTAGGGTTAGGGTTAGGGTTAGGGTTAGGGTTAGGGTTAGGGTTAGGGTTAGGGTTAGGGTTAGGGTTAGGGTTAGGGTTAGGGTTAGGGTTAGGGTTAGGGTTAGGGTTAGGGTTAGGGTTAGGGTTAGGGTTAGGGTTAGGGTTAGGGTTAGGGTTAGGGTTAGGGTTAGGGTTAGGGTTAGGGTTAGGGTTAGGGTTAGGGTTAGGGTTAGGGTTAGGGTTAGGGTTAGGGTTAGGGTTAGGGTTAGGGTTAGGGTTAGGGTTAGGGTTAGGGTTAGGGTTAGGGTTAGGGTTAGGGTTAGGGTTAGGGTTAGGGTTAGGGTTAGGGTTAGGGTTAGGGTTAGGGTTAGGGTTAGGGTTAGGGTTAGGGTTAGGGTTAGGGTTAGGGTTAGGGTTAGGGTTAGGGTTAGGGTTAGGGTTAGGGTTAGGGTTAGGGTTAGGGTTAGGGTTAGGGTTAGGGTTAGGGTTAGGGTTAGGGTTAGGGTTAGGGTTAGGGTTAGGGTTAGGGTTAGGGTTAGGGTTAGGGTTAGGGTTAGGGTTAGGGTTAGGGTTAGGGTTAGGGTTAGGGTTAGGGTTAGGGTTAGGGTTAGGGTTAGGGTTAGGGTTAGGGTTAGGGTTAGGGTTAGGGTTAGGGTTAGGGTTAGGGTTAGGGTTAGGGTTAGGGTTAGGGTTAGGGTTAGGGTTAGGGTTAGGGTTAGGGTTAGGGTTAGGGTTAGGGTTAGGGTTAGGGTTAGGGTTAGGGTTAGGGTTAGGGTTAGGGTTAGGGTTAGGGTTAGGGTTAGGGTTAGGGTTAGGGTTAGGGTTAGGGTTAGGGTTAGGGTTAGGGTTAGGGTTAGGGTTAGGGTTAGGGTTAGGGTTAGGGTTAGGGTTAGGGTTAGGGTTAGGGTTAGGGTTAGGGTTAGGGTTAGGGTTAGGGTTAGGGTTAGGGTTAGGGTTAGGGTTAGGGTTAGGGTTAGGGTTAGGGTTAGGGTTAGGGTTAGGGTTAGGGTTAGGGTTAGGGTTAGGGTTAGGGTTAGGGTTAGGGTTAGGGTTAGGGTTAGGGTTAGGGTTAGGGTTAGGGTTAGGGTTAGGGTTAGGGTTAGGGTTAGGGTTAGGGTTAGGGTTAGGGTTAGGGTTAGGGTTAGGGTTAGGGTTAGGGTTAGGGTTAGGGTTAGGGTTAGGGTTAGGGTTAGGGTTAGGGTTAGGGTTAGGGTTAGGGTTAGGGTTAGGGTTAGGGTTAGGGTTAGGGTTAGGGTTAGGGTTAGGGTTAGGGTTAGGGTTAGGGTTAGGGTTAGGGTTAGGGTTAGGGTTAGGGTTAGGGTTAGGGTTAGGGTTAGGGTTAGGGTTAGGGTTAGGGTTAGGGTTAGGGTTAGGGTTAGGGTTAGGGTTAGGGTTAGGGTTAGGGTTAGGGTTAGGGTTAGGGTTAGGGTTAGGGTTAGGGTTAGGGTTAGGGTTAGGGTTAGGGTTAGGGTTAGGGTTAGGGTTAGGGTTAGGGTTAGGGTTAGGGTTAGGGTTAGGGTTAGGGTTAGGGTTAGGGTTAGGGTTAGGGTTAGGGTTAGGGTTAGGGTTAGGGTTAGGGTTAGGGTTAGGGTTAGGGTTAGGGTTAGGGTTAGGGTTAGGGTTAGGGTTAGGGTTAGGGTTAGGGTTAGGGTTAGGGTTAGGGTTAGGGTTAGGGTTAGGGTTAGGGTTAGGGTTAGGGTTAGGGTTAGGGTTAGGGTTAGGGTTAGGGTTAGGGTTAGGGTTAGGGTTAGGGTTAGGGGTTAGGGTTAGGGTTAGGGTTAGGGTTAGGGTTAGGGTTAGGGTTAGGGTTAGGGTTAGGGTTAGGGTTAGGGTTAGGGTTAGGGTTAGGGTTAGGGTTAGGGTTAGGGTTAGGGTTAGGGTTAGGGTTAGGGTTAGGGTTAGGGTTAGGGTTAGGGTTAGGGTTAGGGTTAGGGTTAGGGTTAGGGTTAGGGTTAGGGTTAGGGTTAGGGTTAGGGTTAGGGTTAGGGTTAGGGTTAGGGTTAGGGTTAGGGTTAGGGTTAGGGTTAGGGTTAGGGTTAGGGTTAGGGTTAGGGTTAGGGTTAGGGTTAGGGTTAGGGTTAGGGTTAGGGTTAGGGTTAGGGTTAGGGTTAGGGTTAGGGTTAGGGTTAGGGTTAGGGTTAGGGTTAGGGTTAGGGTTAGGGTTAGGTTAGGGTTAGGGTTAGGGTTAGGGTTAGGGTTAGGGTTAGGGTTAGGGTTAGGGTTAGGGTTAGGGTTAGGGTTAGGGTTAGGGTTAGGGTTAGGGTTAGGGTTAGGGTTAGGGTTAGGGTTAGGGTTAGGGTTAGGGTTAGGGTTAGGGTTAGGGTTAGGGTTAGGGTTAGGGTTAGGGTTAGGGTTAGGGTTAGGGTTAGGGTTAGGGTTAGGGTTAGGGTTAGGGTTAGGGTTAGGGTTAGGGTTAGGGTTAGGGTTAGGGTTAGGGTTAGGGTTAGGGTTAGGGTTAGGGTTAGGGTTAGGGTTAGGGTTAGGGTTAGGGTTAGGGTTAGGGTTAGGGTTAGGGTTAGGGTTAGGGTTAGGGTTAGGGTTAGGGTTAGGGTTAGGGTTAGGGTTAGGGTTAGGGTTAGGGTTAGGGTTAGGGTTAGGGTTAGGGTTAGGGTTAGGGTTAGGGTTAGGGTTAGGGTTAGGGTTAGGGTTAGGGTTAGGGTTAGGGTTAGGGTTAGGGTTAGGGTTAGGGTTAGGGTTAGGGTTAGGGTTAGGGTTAGGGTTAGGGTTAGGGTTAGGGTTAGGGTTAGGGTTAGGGTTAGGGTTAGGGTTAGGGTTAGGGTTAGGGTTAGGGTTAGGGTTAGGGTTAGGGTTAGGGTTAGGGTTAGGGTTAGGGTTAGGGTTAGGGTTAGGGTTAGGGTTAGGGTTAGGGTTAGGGTTAGGGTTAGGGTTAGGGTTAGGGTTAGGGTTAGGGTTAGGGTTAGGGTTAGGGTTAGGGTTAGGGTTAGGGTTAGGGTTAGGGTTAGGGTTAGGGTTAGGGTTAGGGTTAGGGTTAGGGTTAGGGTTAGGGTTAGGGTTAGGGTTAGGGTTAGGGTTAGGGTTAGGGTTAGGGTTAGGGTTAGGGTTAGGGTTAGGGTTAGGGTTAGGGTTAGGGTTAGGGTTAGGGTTAGGGTTAGGGTTAGGGTTAGGGTTAGGGTTAGGGTTAGGGTTAGGGTTAGGGTTAGGGTTAGGGTTAGGGTTAGGGTTAGGGTTAGGGTTAGGGTTAGGGTTAGGGTTAGGGTTAGGGTTAGGGTTAGGGTTAGGGTTAGGGTTAGGGTTAGGGTTAGGGTTAGGGTTAGGGTTAGGGTTAGGGTTAGGGTTAGGGTTAGGGTTAGGGTTAGGGTTAGGGTTAGGGTTAGGGTTAGGGTTAGGGTTAGGGTTAGGGTTAGGGTTAGGGTTAGGGTTAGGGTTAGGGTTAGGGTTAGGGTTAGGGTTAGGGTTAGGGTTAGGGTTAGGGTTAGGGTTAGGGTTAGGGTTAGGGTTAGGGTTAGGGTTAGGGTTAGGGTTAGGGTTAGGGTTAGGGTTAGGGTTAGGGTTAGGGTTAGGGTTAGGGTTAGGGTTAGGGTTAGGGTTAGGGTTAGGGTTAGGGTTAGGGTTAGGGTTAGGGTTAGGGTTAGGGTTAGGGTTAGGGTTAGGGTTAGGGTTAGGGTTAGGGTTAGGGTTAGGGTTAGGGTTAGGGTTAGGGTTAGGGTTAGGGTTAGGGTTAGGGTTAGGGTTAGGGTTAGGGTTAGGGTTAGGGTTAGGGTTAGGGTTAGGGTTAGGGTTAGGGTTAGGGTTAGGGTTAGGGTTAGGGTTAGGGTTAGGGTTAGGGTTAGGGTTAGGGTTAGGGTTAGGGTTAGGGTTAGGGTTAGGGTTAGGGTTAGGGTTAGGGTTAGGGTTAGGGTTAGGGTTAGGGTTAGGGTTAGGGTTAGGGTTAGGGTTAGGGTTAGGGTTAGGGTTAGGGTTAGGGTTAGGGTTAGGGTTAGGGTTAGGGTTAGGGTTAGGGTTAGGGTTAGGGTTAGGGTTAGGGTTAGGGTTAGGGTTAGGGTTAGGGTTAGGGTTAGGGTTAGGGTTAGGGTTAGGGTTAGGGTTAGGGTTAGGGTTAGGGTTAGGGTTAGGGTTAGGGTTAGGGTTAGGGTTAGGGTTAGGGTTAGGGTTAGGGTTAGGGTTAGGGTTAGGGTTAGGGTTAGGGTTAGGGTTAGGGTTAGGGTTAGGGTTAGGGTTAGGGTTAGGGTTAGGGTTAGGGTTAGGGTTAGGGTTAGGGTTAGGGTTAGGGTTAGGGTTAGGGTTAGGGTTAGGGTTAGGGTTAGGGTTAGGGTTAGGGTTAGGGTTAGGGTTAGGGTTAGGGTTAGGGTTAGGGTTAGGGTTAGGGTTAGGGTTAGGGTTAGGGTTAGGGTTAGGGTTAGGGTTAGGGTTAGGGTTAGGGTTAGGGTTAGGGTTAGGGTTAGGGTTAGGGTTAGGGTTAGGGTTAGGGTTAGGGTTAGGGTTAGGGTTAGGGTTAGGGTTAGGGTTAGGGTTAGGGTTAGGGTTAGGGTTAGGGTTAGGGTTAGGGTTAGGGTTAGGGTTAGGGTTAGGGTTAGGGTTAGGGTTAGGGTTAGGGTTAGGGTTAGGGTTAGGGTTAGGGTTAGGGTTAGGGTTAGGGTTAGGGTTAGGGTTAGGGTTAGGGTTAGGGTTAGGGTTAGGGTTAGGGTTAGGGTTAGGGTTAGGGTTAGGGTTAGGGTTAGGGTTAGGGTTAGGGTTAGGGTTAGGGTTAGGGTTAGGGTTAGGGTTAGGGTTAGGGTTAGGGTTAGGGTTAGGGTTAGGGTTAGGGTTAGGGTTAGGGTTAGGGTTAGGGTTAGGGTTAGGGTTAGGGTTAGGGTTAGGGTTAGGGTTAGGGTTAGGGTTAGGGTTAGGGTTAGGGTTAGGGTTAGGGTTAGGGTTAGGGTTAGGGTTAGGGTTAGGGTTAGGGTTAGGGTTAGGGTTAGGGTTAGGGTTAGGGTTAGGGTTAGGGTTAGGGTTAGGGTTAGGGTTAGGGTTAGGGTTAGGGTTAGGGTTAGGGTTAGGGTTAGGGTTAGGGTTAGGGTTAGGGTTAGGGTTAGGGTTAGGGTTAGGGTTAGGGTTAGGGTTAGGGTTAGGGTTAGGGTTAGGGTTAGGGTTAGGGTTAGGGTTAGGGTTAGGGTTAGGGTTAGGGTTAGGGTTAGGGTTAGGGTTAGGGTTAGGGTTAGGGTTAGGGTTAGGGTTAGGGTTAGGGTTAGGGTTAGGGTTAGGGTTAGGGTTAGGGTTAGGGTTAGGGTTAGGGTTAGGGTTAGGGTTAGGGTTAGGGTTAGGGTTAGGGTTAGGGTTAGGGTTAGGGTTAGGGTTAGGGTTAGGGTTAGGGTTAGGGTTAGGGTTAGGGTTAGGGTTAGGGTTAGGGTTAGGGTTAGGGTTAGGGTTAGGGTTAGGGTTAGGGTTAGGGTTAGGGTTAGGGTTAGGGTTAGGGTTAGGGTTAGGGTTAGGGTTAGGGTTAGGGTTAGGGTTAGGGTTAGGGTTAGGGTTAGGGTTAGGGTTAGGGTTAGGGTTAGGGTTAGGGTTAGGGTTAGGGTTAGGGTTAGGGTTAGGGTTAGGGTTAGGGTTAGGGTTAGGGTTAGGGTTAGGGTTAGGGTTAGGGTTAGGGTTAGGGTTAGGGTTAGGGTTAGGGTTAGGGTTAGGGTTAGGGTTAGGGTTAGGGTTAGGGTTAGGGTTAGGGTTAGGGTTAGGGTTAGGGTTAGGGTTAGGGTTAGGGTTAGGGTTAGGGTTAGGGTTAGGGTTAGGGTTAGGGTTAGGGTTAGGGTTAGGGTTAGGGTTAGGGTTAGGGTTAGGGTTAGGGTTAGGGTTAGGGTTAGGGTTAGGGTTAGGGTTAGGGTTAGGGTTAGGGTTAGGGTTAGGGTTAGGGTTAGGGTTAGGGGGGGGGGGGGGGGGGGGGGTAGGGGGGGGGGGGGGGGTGGGGTGGGGGGGTGGGGGTGGGGTGGGGGGGTGAGGGTTAGGGTTAGGGGTTAGGGTTAGGGTTAGGGTTAGGGTTAGGGTTAGGGTTAGGGTTAGGGTTAGGGTTAGGGTTAGGGTTAGGGTTAGGGTTAGGGTTAGGGTTAGGGTTAGGGTTAGGGTTAGGGTTAGGGTTAGGGTTAGGGTTAGGGTTAGGGTTAGGGTTAGGGTTAGGGTTAGGGTTAGGGTTAGGGTTAGGGTTAGGGTTAGGGTTAGGGTTAGGGTTAGGGTTAGGGTTAGGGTTAGGGTTAGGGTTAGGGTTAGGGTTAGGGTTAGGGTTAGGGTTAGGGTTAGGGTTAGGGTTAGGGTTAGGGTTAGGGTTAGGGTTAGGGTTAGGGTTAGGGTTAGGGTTAGGGTTAGGGTTAGGGTTAGGGTTAGGGTTAGGGTTAGGGTTAGGGTTAGGGTTAGGGTTAGGGTTAGGGTTAGGGTTAGGGTTAGGGTTAGGGTTAGGGTTAGGGTTAGGGTTAGGGTTAGGGTTAGGG
>NC_079230.1:37494904-37585745 GCF_029633865.1 Lampris incognitus | reverse complement strand
CACAGAACCTTGAAATAGAAGGTTTCTCACCAAAAAACACATTGGTGAAACCCCTATCTTAAGGCTCTGAGTGTTTGCACACATGTACAAACAGGCATGTTTAAACTATAACGTTTTTAGTGAAATCATGTTTCTCTCGAGGAGAAAACGCGTTTAAAGCTATAAAAAGATCTCACTGTGTTTTGGCATTGACCAAGCTACCAACAACCTAAAAAATGATCAGAACTGGAGAAATTACATATTGACATTGGGTGAAATCATGTAATTCTTAAGGACGTGTTGCAGACTTGTTGAATAGATTCATATTTCTTGTTTTGTTTGTTTTTGATGAAATTGTGCTTTTCTCGTCGAGAAAAGGCGTTTAACGCGATAAAAAGGTTTAGTGCGTTATGAATACGGGCTAGCTTACCAAAAGTACAAATGTGAACTAAATAAGGCCGGGAGTCGTTTTTATTGCTTAAAACACGATTTCTCGACCAGAATATGCTTTTTCAAAAAAGCCATGTTCCCATGGCGAGAGACTTGTTTTCTGTGAGAAAATGCATTAAAAGGAGGGATTTCATCAGAAACACTATAAATACATATTGTACTTGTCTGAAAACGCACAGAACCTTGAAATAGAAGGTTTCTCACCAAAAAACACATTGGTGAAAACCCTATCTTAAGGCTCTGAGTGTTTGCACACATGTACAAACAGGCATGTTTAAACTATAACGTTTTTAGTGAAATCATGTTTCTCTCGAGGAGAAAACGCGTTTAAAGCCATAAAAAGATCTCACTGTGTTTTGGCATTGACCAAGCTACCAACAACCTAAAAAATGATCAGAACTGGAGAAATTACATATTGACATTGGGTGAAATCATGTAACTCTTAAGGACGTGTTGCAGACTTGTTGAATAGATTCATTTTTCTTGTTTTGTTTGTTTTTGATGAAATTGTGCTTTTCTCGTCGAGAAAAGGCGTTTAACGCGATAAAAAGGTTTAGTGCGTTATGAATACGGGCTAGCTTACCAAAAGTACAAATGTGAACTAAATAAGGCCGGGAGTCGTTTTTATTGCTTAAAACACGATTTCTCGACCAGAATATGCTTTTTCAAAAAAGCCATGTTCCCATGGCGAGAGACTCGTTTTCTGTGAGTAAATGCATTAAAAGGAGGGATTTCATCAGAAACACTATAAATACATATTGTACTTGTCTGAAAACGCACAGAACCTTGAAATAGAAGGTTTCTCACCAAAAAACACATTGGCGAAACCCCTATCTTAAGGCTCTGAGTGTTTGCACACATGTACAAACAGGCATGTTTAAACTATAACGTTTTTAGTGAAATCATGTTTCTCTCGAGGAGAAAACGCGTTTAAAGCCATAAAAAGATCTCACTGTGTTTTGGCATTGACCAAGCTACCAACAACCTAAAAAATGATCAGAACTGGAGAAATTACATATTGACATTGGGTGAAATCATGTAACTCTTAAGGACGTGTTGCAGACTTGTTGAATAGATTCATATTTCGTGTTTTGTTTGTTTTTGATGAAATTGTGCTTTTCTCGTCGAGAAAAGGCGTTAAACGCGATAAAAAGGTTTAATGCGTTATGAATACGGGCTAGCTTACCAAAAGTACAAATGTGAACTAAATAAGGCCGGGAGTCGTTTTTATTGCTTAAAACACGATTTCTCGACCAGAATATGCTTTTTCAAAAAAGCCATGTTCCCATGGCGAGAGACTTGTTTTCTGTGAGAAAATGCATTAAAAGCAGGGATTTCATCAGAAACACTATAAATACATATTGTACTTGTCTGAAAACGCACAGAACCTTGAAATAGAAGGTTTCTCACCAAAAAACACATTGGTGAAACCCCTATCTTAAGGCTCTGAGTGTTTGCACACATGTACAAACAGGCATGTTTAAACTATAACGTTTTTAGTGAAATCATGTTTCTCTCGAGGAGAAAACGCGTTTAAAGCCATGAAAAGATCTCACTGTGTTTTGGCATTGACCAAGCTACCAACAAACCTAAAAAATGATCAGAACTGGAGAAATTACACATTGACATTGGGTGAAATCATGTAACTCTTAAGGACGTGTTGCAGACTTGTTGAATAGATTCATTTTTCTTCTTTTGTTTGTTTTTGATGAAATTGTGCTTTTCTCGTCGAGAAAAGGCGTTTAACGCGATAAAAAGGTTTAGTGCGTTATGAATACGGGCTAGCTTACCAAAAGTACAAATGTGAACTAAATAAGGCCGGGAGTCGTTTTTATTGCTTAAAACACGATTTCTCGACCAGAATATGCTTTTTCAAAAAAGCCATGTTCCCATGGCGAGAGACTCGTTTTCTGTGAGAAAATGCATTAAAAGCAGGGATTTCATCAGAAACACTATAAATACATATTGTACTTGTCTGAAAACGCACAGAACCTTGAAATAGAAGGTTTCTCACCAAAAAACACATTGGTGAAACCCCTATCTTAAGGCTCTGAGTGTTTGCACACATGTACAAACAGTCATGTTTAAACTATAACGTTTTTAGTGAAATCATGTTTCTCTCGAGGAGAAAACGCGTTTAAAGCCATAAAAAGATCTCACTGTGTTTTGGCATTGACCAAGCTACCAACAACCTAAAAAATGATCAGAACTGGAGAAATTACACATTGACATTGGGTGAAATCATGTAACTCTTAAGGACGTGTTGCAGACTTGTTGAAGAGATTCATTTTTCTTGTTTTGTTTGTTTTTGATGAAATTGCTTTTCTCGTCGAGAAAAGGCGTTTAACGCGATAAAAAGGTTTAGTGCGTTATGAATACGGGCTAGCTTACCAAAAGTACAAATGTGAACTAAATAAGGCCGGGAGTCGTTTTTATTGCTTAAAACACGATTTCTCGACCAGAATATGCTTTTTCAAAAAAGCCATGTTCCCATGGCGAGAGACTCGTTTTCTGTGAGAAAATGCATTAAAAGGAGGGATTTCATGAGAAACACTATAAATACATATTGTACTTGTCTGAAAACGCACAGAACCTTGAAATAGAAGGTTTCTCACCAAAAAAAACATTGGTGAAACCCCTATCTTAAGGCTCTGAGTGTTTGCACACATGTACAAACAGGCATGTTTAAACTATAACGTTTTTAGTGAAATCATGTTTCTCTCGAGGAGAAAACGCGTTTAAAGCCATAAAAAGATCTCACTGTGTTTTGGCATTGACCAAGCTACCAACAACCTAAAAAATGATCAGAACTGGAGAAATTACATATTGACATTGGGTGAAATCATGTAACTCTTAAGGACGTGTTGCAGACTTGTTGAATAGATTCATTTTTCTTGTTTTGTTTGTTTTTGATGAAATTGTGCTTTTCTCGTCGAGAAAAGGCGTTTAACGCGATAAAAAGGTTTAGCGCGTTATGAATACGGGCTAGCTTACCAAAAGTACAAATGTGAACTATATAAGGCCGGGAGTCGTTTTTATTGCTTAAAACACGATTTCTCGACCAGAATATGCTTTTTCAAAAAAGCCATGTTCCCATGGCGAGAGACTCGTTTTCTGTGAGAAAATGCATTAAAAGGAGGGATTTCATCAGAAACACTATAAATACATATTGTACTTGTCTGAAAACGCACAGAACCTTGAAATAGAAGGTTTCTCACCAAAAAACACATTGGTGAAACCCCTATCTTAAGGCTCTGAGTGTTTGCACACATGTACAAACAGGCATGTTTAAACTATAACGTTTTTAGTGAAATCATGTTTCTCTCGAGGAGAAAACGCGTTTAAAGCCATAAAAAGATCTCACTGTGTTTTGGCATTGACCAAGCTACCAACAACCTAAAAAATGATCAGAACTGGAGAAATTACATATTGACATTGGGTGAAATCATGTAACTCTTAAGGACGTGTTGCAGACTTGTTGAATAGATTCATTTTTCTTGTTTTGTTTGTTTTTGATTAAATTGCTTTTCTCGTCGAGAAAAGGCGTTTAACGCGATAAAAAGGTTTAGTGTGTTATGAATACGGGCTAGCTTACCAAAAGTACAAATGTGAACTAAATAAGGCCGGGAGTCGTTTTTATTGCTTAAAACACGATAACTCGACCAGAAAATGCTTTTTCAAAAAAGCCATGTTCCCATGGCGAGAGACTCGTTTTCTGTGAGAAAATGCATTAAAAGGAGGGATTTCATCAGAAACACTATAAATACATATTTTACTTGTCTGAAAACGCACAGAACCTTGAAAGGTTTCTCACCAAAAAACACATTGGTGAAACCCCTATCTTAAGGCTCTGAGTGTTTGCACACATGTACAAACAGGCATGTTTAAACTATAACGTTTTTAGTGAAATCATGTTTCTCTCGAGGAGAAAACGCGTTTAAAGCCATAAAAAGATCTCACTGTGTTTTGGCATTGACCAAGCTACCAACAAACCTAAAAAATGATCAGAACTGCAGAAATTACACATTGACATTGGGTGAAATCATGTAACTCTTAAGGACGTGTTACAGACTTGTTGAATAGATTCATTTTTCTTGTTTTGTTTGTTTTTGATGAAATTGTGCTTTTCTCGTCGAGAAAAGGCGTTTAACGCGATAAAAAGGTTTAGTGCGTTATGAATACGGGCTAGCTTACCAAAAGTACAAATGTGAACTAAATAAGGCCGGGAGTCGTTTTTATTGCTTAAAACACGATTTCTCGACCAGAATATGCTTTTTCAAAAAAGCCATGTTCCCATGGCGAGAGACTCGTTTTCTGTGAGAAAATGCATTAAAAGGAGGGATTTCATCAGAAACACTATAAATACATATTGTACTTGTCTGAAAACGCACAGAACCTTGAAATAGAAGGTTTCTCACCAAAAAACACATTGGTGAAACCCCTATCTTAAGGCTCTGAGTGTTTGCACACATGTACAAACAGGCATGTTTAAACTATAACGTTTTTAGTGAAATCATGTTTCTCTCGAGGAGAAAACGCGTTTATAGCCATAAAAAGATCTCACTGTGTTTTGGCATTGACCAAGCTACCAACAAACCTAAAAAATGATCAGAACTGGAGAAATTACACATTGACATTGGGTGAAATCATGTAACTCTTAAGGACGTGTTGCAGACTTGTTGAATAGATTCATTTTTCTTGTATTGTTTGTTTTTGATGAAATTGCTTTTCTCGTCGAGAAAAGGCGTTTAACGCGATAAAAAGGTTTAGTGCGTTATGAATACGGGCTAGCTTACCAAAAGTACAAATGTGAACTAAATAAGGCCGGGAGTCGTTTTTATTGCTTAAAACACGATTTCTCGACCAGAATATGCTTTTTCAAAAAAGCCATGTTCCCATGGCGAGAGACTCGTTTTCTGTGAGAAAATGCATTAAAAGGAGGGATTTCATCAGAAACACTATAAATACATATTGTACTTGTCTGAAAACGCACAGAACCTTGAAATAGAAGGTTTCTCACCAAAAAACACATTGGTGAAACCCCTATCTTAAGGCTCTGAGTGTTTGCACACATGTACAAACAGGCATGTTTAAACTATAACGTTTTTAGTGAAATCATGTTTCTCTCGAGGAGAAAACGCGTTTAAAGCCATAAAAAGATCTCACTGTGTTTTGGCATTGACCAAGCTACCAACAAACCTAAAAAATGATCAGAACTGGAGAAATTACACATTGACATTGGGTGAAATCATGTAACTCTTAAGGACGTGTTGCAGACTTGTTGAATAGATTCATTTTTCTTGTTTTGTTTGTTTTTGATGAAATTGTGCTTTTCTCGTCGAGAAAAGGCGTTTAACGCGATAAAAAGGTTTAGTGCGTTATGAATACGGGCTAGCTTACCAAAAGTACAAATGTGAACTAAATAAGGCCGGGAGTCGTTTTTATTGCTTAAAACACGATTTCTCGACCAGAATATGCTTTTTCAAAAAAGCCATGTTCCCATGGCGAGAGACTCGTTTTCTGTGAGAAAATGCATTAAAAGGAGGGATTTCATCAGAAACACTATAAATACATATTGTACTTGTCTGAAAACGCACAGAACCTTGAAATAGAAGGTTTCTCACCAAAAAACACATTGGTGAAACCCCTATCTTAAGGCTCTGAGTGTTTGCACACATGTACAAACAGGCATGTTTAAACTATAACGTTTTTAGTGAAATCATGTTTCTCTCGAGGAGAAAACGCGTTTATAGCCATAAAAAGATCTCACTGTGTTTTGGCATTGACCAAGCTACCAACAAACCTAAAAAATGATCAGAACTGGAGAAATTACACATTGACATTGGGTGAAATCATGTAACTCTTAAGGACGTGTTGCAGACTTGTTGAATAGATTCATTTTTCTTGTTTTGTTTGTTTTTGATGAAATTGTGCTTTTCTCGTCGAGAAAAGGCGTGTAACGCGATAAAAAGGTTTAGTGCGTTATGAATACGGGCTAGCTTACCAAAAGTACAAATGTGAACTAAATAAGGCCGGGAGTCGTTTTTATTGCTTAAAACACGATTTCTCGACCAGAATATGCTTTTTCAAAAAAGCCATGTTCCCATGGCGAGAGACTCGTTTTCTGTGAGAAAATGCATTAAAAGGAGGGATTTCATCAGAAACACTATAAATACATATTGTACTTGTCTGAAAACGCACAGAACCTTGAAATAGAAGGTTTCTCACCAAAAAACACATTGGTGAAACCCCTATCTTAAGGCTCTGAGTGTTTGCACACATGTACAAACAGGCATGTTTAAACTATAACGTTTTTAGTGAAATCATGTTTCTCTCGAGGAGAAAACGCGTTTATAGCCATAAAAAGATCTCACTGTGTTTTGGCATTGACCAAGCTACCAACAAACCTAAAAAATGATCAGAACTGGAGAAATTACACATTGACATTGGGTGAAATCATGTAACTCTTAAGGACGTGTTGCAGACTTGTTGAATAGATTCATTTTTCTTGTTTTGTTTGTTTTTGATGAAATTGTGCTTTTCTCGTCGAGAAAAGGCGTTTAACGCGATAAAAAGGTTTAGCGCGTTATGAATACGGGCTAGCTTACCAAAAGTACAAATGTGAACTATATAAGGCCGGGAGTCGTTTTTATTGCTTAAAACACGATTTCTCGACCAGAATATGCTTTTTCAAAAAAGCCATGTTCCCATGGCGAGAGACTCGTTTTCTGTGAGAAAATGCATTAAAAGGAGGGATTTCATGAGAAACACTATAAATACATATTGTACTTGTCTGAAAACGCACAGAACCTTGAAATAGAAGGTTTCTCACCAAAAAACACATTGGTGAAACCCCTATCTTAAGGCTCTGAGTGTTTGCACACATGTACAAACAGGCATGTTTAAACTATAACGTTTTTAGTGAAATCATGTTTCTCTCGAGGAGAAAACGCGTTTAAAGCCATAAAAAGATCTCACTGTGTTTTGGCATTGACCAAGCTACCAACAACCTAAAAAATGATCAGAACTGGAGAAATTACATATTGACATTGGGTGAAATCATGTAACTCTTAAGGACGTGTTGCAGACTTGTTGAATAGATTCATTTTTCTTGTTTTGTTTGTTTTTGATGAAATTGCTTTTCTCGTCGAGAAAAGGCGTTTAACGCGATAAAAAGGTTTAGTGCGTTATGAATACGGGCTAGCTTACCAAAAGTACAAATGTGAACTAAATAAGGCCGGGAGTCGTTTTTATTGCTTAAAACACGATTTCTCGACCAGAATATGCTTTTTCAAAAAAGCCATGTTCCCATGGCGAGAGACTCGTTTTCTGTGAGAAAATGCATTAAAAGGAGGGATTTCATCAGAAGCACTATAAATACATATTGTACTTGTCTGAAAACGCACAGAACCTTGAAATAGAAGGTTTCTCACCAAAAAACACATTGGTGAAACCCCTATCTTAAGGCTCTGAGTGTTTGCACACATGTACAAACAGGCATGTTTAAACTATAATGTTTTTAGTGAAATCATGTTTCTCTCGAGGAGAAAACGCGTTTATAGCCATAAAAAGATCTCACTGTGTTTTGGCATTGACCAAGCTACCAACAAACCTAAAAAATGATCAGAACTGGAGAAATTACACATTGACATTGGGTGAAATCATGTAACTCTTAAGGACGTGTTGCAGACTTGTTGAATAGATTCATTTTTCTTGTTTTGTTTGTTTTTGATGAAATTGTGCTTTTCTCGTCGAGAAAAGGCGTTTAACGCGATAAAAAGGTTTAGCGCGTTATGAATACGGGCTAGCTTACCAAAAGTACAAATGTGAACTATATAAGGCCGGGAGTCGTTTTTATTGCTTAAAACACGATTTCTCGACCAGAATATGCTTTTTCAAAAAAGCCATGTTCCCATGGCGAGAGACTCGTTTTCTGTGAGAAAATGCATTAAAAGGAGGGATTTCATCAGAAACACTATAAATACATATTGTACTTGTCTGAAAACGCACAGAACCTTGAAATAGAAGGTTTCTCACCAAAAAACACATTGGTGAAACCCCTATCTTAAGGCTCTGAGTGTTTGCACACATGTACAAACAGGCATGTTTAAACTATAACGTTTTTAGTGAAATCATGTTTCTCTCGAGGAGAAAACGCGTTTAAAGCCATAAAAAGATCTCACTGTGTTTTGGCATTGACCAAGCTACCAACAACCTAAAAAATGATCAGAACTGGAGAAATTACATATTGACATTGGGTGAAATCATGTAACTCTTAAGGACGTGTTGCAGACTTGTTGAATAGATTCATTTTTCTTGTTTTGTTTGTTTTTGATTAAATTGCTTTTCTCGTCGAGAAAAGGCGTTTAACGCGATAAAAAGGTTTAGTGCGTTATGAATACGGGCTAGCTTACCAAAAGTACAAATGTGAACTAAATAAGGCCGGGAGTCGTTTTTATTGCTTAAAACACGATTTCTCGACCAGAATATGCTTTTTCAAAAAAGCCATGTTCCCATGGCGAGAGACTCGTTTTCTGTGAGAAAATGCATTAAAAGGAGGGATTTCATCAGAAACACTATAAATACATATTGTACTTGTCTGAAAACGCACAGAACCTTGAAATAGAAGGTTTCTCACCAAAAAACACATTGGTGAAACCCCTATCTTAAGGCTCTGAGTGTTTGCACACATGTACAAACAGGCATGTTTAAACTATAACGTTTTTAGTGAAATCATGTTTCTCTCGAGGAGAAAACGCGTTTATAGCCATAAAAAGATCTCACTGTGTTTTGGCATTGACCAAGCTACCAACAAACCTAAAAAATGATCAGAACTGGAGAAATTACACATTGACATTGGGTGAAATCATGTAACTCTTAAGGACGTGTTGCAGACTTGTTGAATAGATTCATTTTTCTTGTATTGTTTGTTTTTGATGAAATTGCTTTTCTCGTCGAGAAAAGGCGTTTAACGCGATAAAAAGGTTTAGTGCGTTATGAATACGGGCTAGCTTACCAAAAGTACAAATGTGAACTAAATAAGGCCGGGAGTCGTTTTTATTGCTTAAAACACGATTTCTCGACCAGAATATGCTTTTTCAAAAAAGCCATGTTCCCATGGCGAGAGACTCGTTTTCTGTGAGAAAATGCATTAAAAGGAGGGATTTCATCAGAAACACTATAAATACATATTGTACTTGTCTGAAAACGCACAGAACCTTGAAATAGAAGGTTTCTCACCAAAAAACACATTGGTGAAACCCCTATCTTAAGGCTCTGAGTGTTTGCACACATGTACAAACAGGCATGTTTAAACTATAACGTTTTTAGTGAAATCATGTTTCTCTCGAGGAGAAAACGCGTTTAAAGCCATAAAAAGATCTCACTGTGTTTTGGCATTGACCAAGCTACCAACAACCTAAAAAATGATCAGAACTGGAGAAATTACATATTGACATTGGGTGAAATCATGTAACTCTTAAGGACGTGTTGCAGACTTGTTGAATAGATTCATTTTTCTTGTATTGTTTGTTTTTGATGAAATTGCTTTTCTCGTCGAGAAAAGGCGTTTAACGCGATAAAAAGGTTTAGTGCGTTATGAATACGGGCTAGCTTACCAAAAGTACAAATGTGAACTAAATAAGGCCGGGAGTCGTTTTTATTGCTTAAAACACGATTTCTCGACCAGAATATGCTTTTTCAAAAAAGCCATGTTCCCATGGCGAGAGACTCGTTTTCTGTGAGAAAATGCATTAAAAGGAGGGATTTCATCAGAAACACTATAAATACATATTTTACTTGTCTGAAAACGCACAGAACCTTGAAAGGTTTCTCACCAAAAAACACATTGGTGAAACCCCTATCTTAAGGCTCTGAGTGTTTGCACACATGTACAAACAGGCATGTTTAAACTATAACGTTTTTAGTGAAATCATGTTTCTCTCGAGGAGAAAACGCGTTTAAAGCCATAAAAAGATCTCACTGTGTTTTGGCATTGACCAAGCTACCAACAACCTAAAAAATGATCAGAACTGGAGAAATTACACATTGACATTGGGTGAAATCATGTAACTCTTAAGGACGTGTTGCAGACTTGTTGAATAGATTCATTTTTCTTGTTTTGTTTGTTTTTGATGAAATTGCTTTTCTCGTCGAGAAAAGGCGTTTAACGCGATAAAAAGGTTTAGTGCGTTATGAATACGGGCTAGCTTACCAAAAGTACAAATGTGAACTAAATAAGGCCGGGAGTCGTTTTTATTGCTTAAAACACGATTTCTCGACCAGAATATGCTTTTTCAAAAAAGCCATGTTCCCATGGCGAGAGACTCGTTTTCTGTGAGAAAATGCATTAAAAGGAGGGATTTCATCAGAAACACTATAAATACATATTGTACTTGTCTGAAAACGCACAGAACCTTGAAATAGAAGGTTTCTCACCAAAAAACACATTGGTGAAACCCCTATCTTAAGGCTCTGAGTGTTTGCACACATGTACAAACAGGCATGTTTAAACTATAACGTTTTTAGTGAAATCATGTTTCTCTCGAGGAGAAAACGCGTTTAAAGCCATAAAAAGATCTCACTGTGTTTTGGCATTGACCAAGCTACCAACAAACCTAAAAAATGATCAGAACTGGAGAAATTACATATTGACATTGGGTGAAATCATGTAACTCTTAAGGACGTGTTGCAGACTTGTTGAATAGATTCATTTTTCTTGTTTTGTTTGTTTTTGATGAAATTGTGCTTTTCTCGTCGAGAAAAGGCGTTTAACGCGATAAAAAGGTTTAGTGCGTTATGAATACGGGCTAGCTTACCAAAAGTACAAATGTGAACTAAATAAGGCCGGGAGTCGTTTTTATTGCTTAAAACACGATTTCTCGACCAGAATATGCTTTTTCAAAAAAGCCATGTTCCCATGGCGAGAGACTCGTTTTCTGTGAGAAAATGCATTAAAAGGAGGGATTTCATCAGAAACACTATAAATACATATTGTACTTGTCTGAAAACGCACAGAACCTTGAAATAGAAGGTTTCTCACCAAAAAACACATTGGTGAAACCCCTATCTTAAGGCTCTGAGTGTTTGCACACATGTACAAACAGGCATGTTTAAACTATAACGTTTTTAGTGAAATCATGTTTCTCTCGAGGAGAAAACGCGTTTAAAGCCATAAAAAGATCTCACTGTGTTTTGGCATTGACCAAGCTACCAACAACCAAAAAAATGATCAGAACTGGAGAAATTACATATTGACATTGGCTGAAATCATGTAACTCTTAAGGACGTGTTGCAGACTTGTTGAATAGATTCATTTTTCTTGTTTTGTTTGTTTTTGATGAAATTGTGCTTTTCTCGTCGAGAAAAGGCGTTTAACGCGATAAAAAGGTTTAGTGCGTTATGAATACGGGCTAGCTTACCAAAAGTACAAATGTGAACTAAATAAGGCCGGGAGTCGTTTTTATTGCTTAAAACACGATTTCTCGACCAGAATATGCTTTTTCAAAAAAGCCATGTTCCCATGGCGAGAGACTCGTTTTCTGTGAGAAAATGCATTAAAAGGAGGGATTTCATCAGAAACACTATAAATACATATTGTACTTGTCTGAAAACGCACAGAACCTTGAAATAGAAGGTTTCTCACCAAAAAACACATTGGTGAAACCCCTATCTTAAGGCTCTGAGTGTTTGCACACATGTACAAACAGGCATGTTTAAACTATAACGTTTTTAGTGAAATCATGTTTCTCTCGAGGAGAAAACGCGTTTAAAGCCATAAAAAGATCTCACTGTGTTTTGGCATTGACCAAGCTACCAACAACCTAAAAAATGATCAGAACTGGAGAAATTACACATTGACATTGGGTGAAATCATGTAACTCTTAAGGACGTGTTGCAGACTTGTTGAATAGATTCATTTTTCTTGTTTTGTTTGTTTTTGATGAAATTGCTTTTCTCGTCGAGAAAAGGCGTTTAACGCGATAAAAAGGTTTAGTGCGTTATGAATACGGGCTAGCTTACCAAAAGTACAAATGTGAACTAAATAAGGCCGGGAGTCGTTTTTATTGCTTAAAACACGATTTCTCGACCAGAATATGCTTTTTCAAAAAAGCCATGTTCCCATGGCGAGAGACTCGTTTTCTGTGAGAAAATGCATTAAAAGGAGGGATTTCATGAGAAACACTATAAATACATATTGTACTTGTCTGAAAACGCACAGAACCTTGAAATAGAAGGTTTCTCACCAAAAAACACATTGGTGAAACCCCTATCTTAAGGCTCTGAGTGTTTGCACACATGTACAAACAGGCATGTTTAAACTATAACGTTTTTAGTGAAATCATGTTTCTCTCGAGGAGAAAACGCGTTTAAAGCCATAAAAAGATCTCACTGTGTTTTGGCATTGACCAAGCTACCAACAAACCTAAAAAATGATCAGAACTGGAGAAATTACACATTGACATTGGGTGAAATCATGTAACTCTTAAGGACGTGTTGCAGACTTGTTGAATAGATTCATTTTTCTTGTTTTGTTTGTTTTTGATGAAATTGTGCTTTTCTCGTCGAGAAAAGGCGTTTAACGCGATAAAAAGGTTTAGTGCGTTATGAATACGGGCTAGCTTACCAAAAGTACAAATGTGAACTAAATAAGGCCGGGAGTCGTTTTTATTGCTTAAAACACGATTTCTCGACCAGAATATGCTTTTTCAAAAAAGCCATGTTCCCATGGCGAGAGACTCGTTTTCTGTGAGAAAATGCATTAAAAGGAGGGATTTCATCAGAAACACTATAAATACATATTGTACTTGTCTGAAAACGCACAGAACCTTGAAATAGAAGGTTTCTCACCAAAAAACACATTGGTGAAACCCCTATCTTAAGGCTCTGAGTGTTTGCACACATGTACAAACAGGCATGTTTAAACTATAACGTTTTTAGTGAAATCATGTTTCTCTCGAGGAGAAAACGCGTTTAAAGCCATAAAAAGATCTCACTGTGTTTTGGCATTGACCAAGCTACCAACAACCAAAAAAATGATCAGAACTGGAGAAATTACATATTGACATTGGGTGAAATCATGTAACTCTTAAGGACGTGTTGCAGACTTGTTGAATAGATTCATTTTTCTTGTTTTGTTTGTTTTTGATGAAATTGTGCTTTTCTCGTCGAGAAAAGGCGTTTAACGCGATAAAAAGGTTTAGTGCGTTATGAATACGGGCTAGCTTACCAAAAGTACAAATGTGAACTAAATAAGGCCGGGAGTCGTTTTTATTGCTTAAAACACGATTTCTCGACCAGAATATGCTTTTTCAAAAAAGCCATGTTCCCATGGCGAGAGACTCGTTTTCTGTGAGAAAATGCATTAAAAGGAGGGATTTCATCAGAAACACTATAAATACATATTGTACTTGTCTGAAAACGCACAGAACCTTGAAATAGAAGGTTTCTCACCAAAAAACACATTGGTGAAACCCCTATCTTAAGGCTCTGAGTGTTTGCACACATGTACAAACAGGCATGTTTAAACTATAACGTTTTTAGTGAAATCATGTTTCTCTCGAGGAGAAAACGCGTTTAAAGCCATAAAAAGATCTCACTGTGTTTTGGCATTGACCAAGCTACCAACAACCTAAAAAATGATCAGAACTGGAGAAATTACATATTGACATTGGGTGAAATCATGTAACTCTTAAGGACGTGTTGCAGACTTGTTGAATAGATTCATTTTTCTTGTTTTGTTTGTTTTTGATGAAATTGCTTTTCTCGTCGAGAAAAGGCGTTTAACGCGATAAAAAGGTTTAGTGCGTTATGAATACGGGCTAGCTTACCAAAAGTACAAATGTGAACTAAATAAGGCCGGGAGTCGTTTTTATTGCTTAAAACACGATTTCTCGACCAGAATATGCTTTTTCAAAAAAGCCATGTTCCCATGGCGAGAGACTCGTTTTCTGTGAGAAAATGCATTAAAAGGAGGGATTTCATCAGAAACACTATAAATACATATTTTACTTGTCTGAAAACGCACAGAACCTTGAAAGGTTTCTCACCAAAAAACACATTGGTGAAACCCCTATCTTAAGGCTCTGAGTGTTTGCACACATGTACAAACAGGCATGTTTAAACTATAATGTTTTTAGTGAAATCATGTTTCTCTCGAGGAGAAAACGCGTTTAAAGCCATAAAAAGATCTCACTGTGTTTTGGCATTGACCAAGCTACCAACAACCTAAAAAATGATCAGAACTGGAGAAATTACACATTGACATTGGGTGAAATCATGTAACTCTTAAGGACGTGTTGCAGACTTGTTGAATAGATTCATTTTTCTTGTTTTGTTTGTTTTTGATGAAATTGCTTTTCTCGTCGAGAAAAGGCGTTTAACGCGATAAAAAGGTTTAGTGCGTTATGAATACGGGCTAGCTTACCAAAAGTACAAATGTGAACTAAATAAGGCCGGGAGTCGTTTTTATTGCTTAAAACACGATTTCTCGACCAGAATATGCTTTTTCAAAAAAGCCATGTTCCCATGGCGAGAGACTCGTTTTCTGTGAGAAAATGCATTAAAAGGAGGGATTTCATCAGAAACACTATAAATACATATTGTACTTGTCTGAAAACGCACAGAACCTTGAAATAGAAGGTTTCTCACCAAAAAACACATTGGTGAAACCCCTATCTTAAGGCTCTGAGTGTTTGCACACATGTACAAACAGGCATGTTTAAACTATAACGTTTTTAGTGAAATCATGTTTCTCTCGAGGAGAAAACGCGTTTAAAGCCATAAAAAGATCTCACTGTGTTTTGGCATTGACCAAGCTACCAACAAACCTAAAAAATGATCAGAACTGGAGAAATTACACATTGACATTGGGTGAAATCATGTAACTCTTAAGGACGTGTTGCAGACTTGTTGAATAGATTCATTTTTCTTGTTTTGTTTGTTTTTGATGAAATTGTGCTTTTCTCGTCGAGAAAAGGCGTTTAACGCGATAAAAAGGTTTAGTGCGTTATGAATACGGGCTAGCTTACCAAAAGTACAAATGTGAACTAAATAAGGCCGGGAGTCGTTTTTATTGCTTAAAACACGATTTCTCGACCAGAATATGCTTTTTCAAAAAAGCCATGTTCCCATGGCGAGAGACTCGTTTTCTGTGAGAAAATGCATTAAAAGGAGGGATTTCATCAGAAACACTATAAATACATATTGTACTTGTCTGAAAACGCACAGAACCTTGAAATAGAAGGTTTCTCACCAAAAAACACATTGGTGAAACCCCTATCTTAAGGCTCTGAGTGTTTGCACACATGTACAAACAGGCATGTTTAAACTATAACGTTTTTAGTGAAATCATGTTTCTCTCGAGGAGAAAACGCGTTTAAAGCCATAAAAAGATCTCACTGTGTTTTGGCATTGACCAAGCTACCAACAACCAAAAAAATGATCAGAACTGGAGAAATTACATATTGACATTGGGTGAAATCATGTAACTCTTAAGGACGTGTTGCAGACTTGTTGAATAGATTCATTTTTCTTGTTTTGTTTGTTTTTGATGAAATTGTGCTTTTCTCGTCGAGAAAAGGCGTTTAACGCGATAAAAAGGTTTAGTGCGTTATGAATACGGGCTAGCTTACCAAAAGTACAAATGTGAACTAAATAAGGCCGGGAGTCGTTTTTATTGCTTAAAACACGATTTCTCGACCAGAATATGCTTTTTCAAAAAAGCCATGTTCCCATGGCGAGAGACTCGTTTTCTGTGAGAAAATGCATTAAAAGGAGGGATTTCATCAGAAACACTATAAATACATATTGTACTTGTCTGAAAACGCACAGAACCTTGAAATAGAAGGTTTCTCACCAAAAAACACATTGGTGAAACCCCTATCTTAAGGCTCTGAGTGTTTGCACACATGTACAAACAGGCATGTTTAAACTATAACGTTTTTAGTGAAATCATGTTTCTCTCGAGGAGAAAACGCGTTTAAAGCCATAAAAAGATCTCACTGTGTTTTGGCATTGACCAAGCTACCAACAACCTAAAAAATGATCAGAACTGGAGAAATTACATATTGACATTGGGTGAAATCATGTAACTCTTAAGGACGTGTTGCAGACTTGTTGAATAGATTCATTTTTCTTGTTTTGTTTGTTTTTGATGAAATTGCTTTTCTCGTCGAGAAAAGGCGTTTAACGCGATAAAAAGGTTTAGTGCGTTATGAATACGGGCTAGCTTACCAAAAGTACAAATGTGAACTAAATAAGGCCGGGAGTCGTTTTTATTGCTTAAAACACGATTTCTCGACCAGAATATGCTTTTTCAAAAAAGCCATGTTCCCATGGCGAGAGACTCGTTTTCTGTGAGAAAATGCATTAAAAGGAGGGATTTCATCAGAAACACTATAAATACATATTTTACTTGTCTGAAAACGCACAGAACCTTGAAAGGTTTCTCACCAAAAAACACATTGGTGAAACCCCTATCTTAAGGCTCTGAGTGTTTGCACACATGTACAAACAGGCATGTTTAAACTATAATGTTTTTAGTGAAATCATGTTTCTCTCGAGGAGAAAACGCGTTTAAAGCCATAAAAAGATCTCACTGTGTTTTGGCATTGACCAAGCTACCAACAACCTAAAAAATGATCAGAACTGGAGAAATTACACATTGACATTGGGTGAAATCATGTAACTCTTAAGGACGTGTTGCAGACTTGTTGAATAGATTCATTTTTCTTGTTTTGTTTGTTTTTGATGAAATTGCTTTTCTCGTCGAGAAAAGGCGTTTAACGCGATAAAAAGGTTTAGTGCGTTATGAATACGGGCTAGCTTACCAAAAGTACAAATGTGAACTAAATAAGGCCGGGAGTCGTTTTTATTGCTTAAAACACGATTTCTCGACCAGAATATGCTTTTTCAAAAAAGCCATGTTCCCATGGCGAGAGACTCGTTTTCTGTGAGAAAATGCATTAAAAGGAGGGATTTCATGAGAAACACTATAAATACATATTGTACTTGTCTGAAAACGCACAGAACCTTGAAATAGAAGGTTTCTCACCAAAAAACACATTGGTGAAACCCCTATCTTAAGGCTCTGAGTGTTTGCACACATGTACAAACAGGCATGTTTAAACTATAACGTTTTTAGTGAAATCATGTTTCTCTCGAGGAGAAAACGCGTTTAAAGCCATAAAAAGATCTCACTGTGTTTTGGCATTGACCAAGCTACCAACAAACCTAAAAAATGATCAGAACTGGAGAAATTACACATTGACATTGGGTGAAATCATGTAACTCTTAAGGACGTGTTGCAGACTTGTTGAATAGATTCATTTTTCTTGTTTTGTTTGTTTTTGATGAAATTGTGCTTTTCTCGTCGAGAAAAGGCGTTTAACGCGATAAAAAGGTTTAGTGCGTTATGAATACGGGCTAGCTTACCAAAAGTACAAATGTGAACTAAATAAGGCCGGGAGTCGTTTTTATTGCTTAAAACACGATTTCTCGACCAGAATATGCTTTTTCAAAAAAGCCATGTTCCCATGGCGAGAGACTCGTTTTCTGTGAGAAAATGCATTAAAAGGAGGGATTTCATCAGAAACACTATAAATACATATTGTACTTGTCTGAAAACGCACAGAACCTTGAAATAGAAGGTTTCTCACCAAAAAACACATTGGTGAAACCCCTATCTTAAGGCTCTGAGTGTTTGCACACATGTACAAACAGGCATGTTTAAACTATAACGTTTTTAGTGAAATCATGTTTCTCTCGAGGAGAAAACGCGTTTAAAGCCATAAAAAGATCTCACTGTGTTTTGGCATTGACCAAGCTACCAACAACCAAAAAAATGATCAGAACTGGAGAAATTACATATTGACATTGGGTGAAATCATGTAACTCTTAAGGACGTGTTGCAGACTTGTTGAATAGATTCATTTTTCTTGTTTTGTTTGTTTTTGATGAAATTGTGCTTTTCTCGTCGAGAAAAGGCGTTTAACGCGATAAAAAGGTTTAGTGCGTTATGAATACGGGCTAGCTTACCAAAAGTACAAATGTGAACTAAATAAGGCCGGGAGTCGTTTTTATTGCTTAAAACACGATTTCTCGACCAGAATATGCTTTTTCAAAAAAGCCATGTTCCCATGGCGAGAGACTCGTTTTCTGTGAGAAAATGCATTAAAAGGAGGGATTTCATCAGAAACACTATAAATACATATTGTACTTGTCTGAAAACGCACAGAACCTTGAAATAGAAGGTTTCTCACCAAAAAACACATTGGTGAAACCCCTATCTTAAGGCTCTGAGTGTTTGCACACATGTACAAACAGGCATGTTTAAACTATAACGTTTTTAGTGAAATCATGTTTCTCTCGAGGAGAAAACGCGTTTAAAGCCATAAAAAGATCTCACTGTGTTTTGGCATTGACCAAGCTACCAACAACCTAAAAAATGATCAGAACTGGAGAAATTACATATTGACATTGGGTGAAATCATGTAACTCTTAAGGACGTGTTGCAGACTTGTTGAATAGATTCATTTTTCTTGTTTTGTTTGTTTTTGATGAAATTGCTTTTCTCGTCGAGAAAAGGCGTTTAACGCGATAAAAAGGTTTAGTGCGTTATGAATACGGGCTAGCTTACCAAAAGTACAAATGTGAACTAAATAAGGCCGGGAGTCGTTTTTATTGCTTAAAACACGATTTCTCGACCAGAATATGCTTTTTCAAAAAAGCCATGTTCCCATGGCGAGAGACTCGTTTTCTGTGAGAAAATGCATTAAAAGGAGGGATTTCATCAGAAACACTATAAATACATATTTTACTTGTCTGAAAACGCACAGAACCTTGAAAGGTTTCTCACCAAAAAACACATTGGTGAAACCCCTATCTTAAGGCTCTGAGTGTTTGCACACATGTACAAACAGGCATGTTTAAACTATAATGTTTTTAGTGAAATCATGTTTCTCTCGAGGAGAAAACGCGTTTAAAGCCATAAAAAGATCTCACTGTGTTTTGGCATTGACCAAGCTACCAACAACCTAAAAAATGATCAGAACTGGAGAAATTACACATTGACATTGGGTGAAATCATGTAACTCTTAAGGACGTGTTGCAGACTTGTTGAATAGATTCATTTTTCTTGTTTTGTTTGTTTTTGATGAAATTGCTTTTCTCGTCGAGAAAAGGCGTTTAACGCGATAAAAAGGTTTAGTGCGTTATGAATACGGGCTAGCTTACCAAAAGTACAAATGTGAACTAAATAAGGCCGGGAGTCGTTTTTATTGCTTAAAACACGATTTCTCGACCAGAATATGCTTTTTCAAAAAAGCCATGTTCCCATGGCGAGAGACTCGTTTTCTGTGAGAAAATGCATTAAAAGGAGGGATTTCATCAGAAACACTATAAATACATATTGTACTTGTCTGAAAACGCACAGAACCTTGAAATAGAAGGTTTCTCACCAAAAAACACATTGGTGAAACCCCTATCTTAAGGCTCTGAGTGTTTGCACACATGTACAAACAGGCATGTTTAAACTATAACGTTTTTAGTGAAATCATGTTTCTCTCGAGGAGAAAACGCGTTTAAAGCCATAAAAAGATCTCACTGTGTTTTGGCATTGACCAAGCTACCAACAAACCTAAAAAATGATCAGAACTGGAGAAATTACACATTGACATTGGGTGAAATCATGTAACTCTTAAGGACGTGTTGCAGACTTGTTGAATAGATTCATTTTTCTTGTTTTGTTTGTTTTTGATGAAATTGTGCTTTTCTCGTCGAGAAAAGGCGTTTAACGCGATAAAAAGGTTTAGTGCGTTATGAATACGGGCTAGCTTACCAAAAGTACAAATGTGAACTAAATAAGGCCGGGAGTCGTTTTTATTGCTTAAAACACGATTTCTCGACCAGAATATGCTTTTTCAAAAAAGCCATGTTCCCATGGCGAGAGACTCGTTTTCTGTGAGAAAATGCATTAAAAGGAGGGATTTCATCAGAAACACTATAAATACATATTGTACTTGTCTGAAAACGCACAGAACCTTGAAATAGAAGGTTTCTCACCAAAAAACACATTGGTGAAACCCCTATCTTAAGGCTCTGAGTGTTTGCACACATGTACAAACAGGCATGTTTAAACTATAACGTTTTTAGTGAAATCATGTTTCTCTCGAGGAGAAAACGCGTTTAAAGCCATAAAAAGATCTCACTGTGTTTTGGCATTGACCAAGCTACCAACAACCAAAAAAATGATCAGAACTGGAGAAATTACATATTGACATTGGGTGAAATCATGTAACTCTTAAGGACGTGTTGCAGACTTGTTGAATAGATTCATTTTTCTTGTTTTGTTTGTTTTTGATGAAATTGTGCTTTTCTCGTCGAGAAAAGGCGTTTAACGCGATAAAAAGGTTTAGTGCGTTATGAATACGGGCTAGCTTACCAAAAGTACAAATGTGAACTAAATAAGGCCGGGAGTCGTTTTTATTGCTTAAAACACGATTTCTCGACCAGAATATGCTTTTTCAAAAAAGCCATGTTCCCATGGCGAGAGACTCGTTTTCTGTGAGAAAATGCATTAAAAGGAGGGATATCATCAGAAACACTATAAATACATATTGTACTTGTCTGAAAACGCACAGAACCTTGAAATAGAAGGTTTCTCACCAAAAAACACATTGGTGAAACCCCTATCTTAAGGCTCTGAGTGTTTGCACACATGTACAAACAGGCATGTTTAAACTATAACGTTTTTAGTGAAATCATGTTTCTCTCGAGGAGAAAACGCGTTTAAAGCCATAAAAAGATCTCACTGTGTTTTGGCATTGACCAAGCTACCAACAAACCTAAAAAATGATCAGAACTGGAGAAATTACACATTGACATTGGGTGAAATCATGTAACTCTTAAGGACGTGTTACAGACTTGTTGAATAGATTCATTTTTCTTGTTTTGTTTGTTTTTGATGAAATTGTGCTTTTCTCGTCGAGAAAAGGCGTTTAACGCGATAAAAAGGTTTAGTGCGTTATGAATACGGGCTAGCTTACCAAAAGTACAAATGTGAACTAAATAAGGCCGGGAGTCGTTTTTATTGCTTAAAACACGATTTCTCGACCAGAATATGCTTTTTCAAAAAAGCCATGTTCCCATGGCGAGAGACTCGTTTTCTGTGAGAAAATGCATTAAAAGGAGGGATTTCATCAGAAACACTATAAATACATATTGTACTTGTCTGAAAACGCACAGAACCTTGAAATAGAAGGTTTCTCACCAAAAAACACATTGGTGAAACCCCTATCTTAAGGCTCTGAGTGTTTGCACACATGTACAAACAGGCATGTTTAAACTATAACGTTTTTAGTGAAATCATGTTTCTCTCGAGGAGAAAACACGTTTAAAGCCATAAAAAGATCTCACTGTGTTTTGGCATTGACCAAGCTACCAACAACCTAAAAAATGATCAGAACTGGAGAAATTACATATTGACATTGGGTGAAATCATGTAACTCTTAAGGACGTGTTGCAGACTTGTTGAATAGATTCATTTTTCTTGTTTTGTTTGTTTTTGATGAAATTGCTTTTCTCGTCGAGAAAAGGCGTTTAACGCGATAAAAAGGTTTAGTGCGTTATGAATACGGGCTAGCTTACCAAAAGTACAAATGTGAACTAAATAAGGCCGGGAGTCGTTTTTATTGCTTAAAACACGATTTCTCGACCAGAATATGCTTTTTCAAAAAAGCCATGTTCCCATGGCGAGAGACTCGTTTTCTGTGAGAAAATGCATTAAAAGGAGGGATTTCATCAGAAACACTATAAAGACATATTTTACTTGTCTGAAAACGCACAGAACCTTGAAAGGTTTCTCACCAAAAAACACATTGGTGAAACCCCTATCTTAAGGCTCTGAGTGTTTGCACACATGTACAAACAGGCATGTTTAAACTATAATGTTTTTAGTGAAATCATGTTTCTCTCGAGGAGAAAACGCGTTTAAAGCCATAAAAAGATCTCACTGTGTTTTGGCATTGACCAAGCTACCAACAACCTAAAAAATGATCAGAACTGGAGAAATTACACATTGACATTGGGTGAAATCATGTAACTCTTAAGGACGTGTTGCAGACTTGTTGAATAGATTCATTTTTCTTGTTTTTTTTGTTTTTGATGAAATTGCTTTTCTCGTCGAGAAAAGGCGTTTAACGCGATAAAAAGGTTTAGTGCGTTATGAATACGGGCTAGCTTACCAAAAGTACAAATGTGAACTAAATAAGGCCGGGAGTCGTTTTTATTGCTTAAAACACGATTTCTCGACCAGAATATGCTTTTTCAAAAAAGCCATGTTCCCATGGCGAGAGACTCGTTTTCTGTGAGAAAATGCATTAAAAGGAGGGATTTCATCAGAAACACTATAAATACATATTGTACTTGTCTGAAAACGCACAGAACCTTGAAATAGAAGGTTTCTCACCAAAAAACACATTGGTGAAACCCCTATCTTAAGGCTCTGAGTGTTTGCACACATGTACAAACAGGCATGTTTAAACTATAACGTTTTTAGTGAAATCATGTTTCTCTCGAGGAGAAAACGCGTTTAAAGCCATAAAAAGATCTCACTGTGTTTTGGCATTGACCAAGCTACCAACAACCTAAAAAATGATCAGAACTGGAGAAATTACATATTGACATTGGGTGAAATCATGTAACTCTTAAGGACGTGTTGCAGACTTGTTGAATAGATTCATTTTTCTTGTTTTGTTTGTTTTTGATGAAATTGTGCTTTTCTCGTCGAGAAAAGGCGTTTAACGCGATAAAAAGGTTTAGTGCGTTACGAATACGGGCTAGCTTACCAAAAGTACAAATGTGAACTAAATAAGGCCGGGAGTCGTTTTTATTGCTTAAAACACGATTTCTCGACCAGAATATGCTTTTTCAAAAAAGCCATGTTCCCATGGCGAGAGACTCGTTTTCTGTGAGAAAATGCATTAAAAGGAGGGATTTCATCAGAAACACTATAAATACATATTGTACTTGTCTGAAAACGCACAGAACCTTGAAATAGAAGGTTTCTCACCAAAAAACACATTGGTGAAACCCCTATCTTAAGGCTCTGAGTGTTTGCACACATGTACAAACAGGCATGTTTAAACTATAACGTTTTTAGTGAAATCATGTTTCTCTCGAGGAGAAAACGCGTTTAAAGCCATAAAAAGATCTCACTGTGTTTTGGCATTGACCAAGCTACCAACAACCAAAAAAATGATCAGAACTGGAGAAATTACATATTGACATTGGGTGAAATCATGTAACTCTTAAGGACGTGTTGCAGACTTGTTGAATAGATTCATTTTTCTTGTTTTGTTTGTTTTTGATGAAATTGCTTTTCTCGTCGAGAAAAGGCGTTTAACGCGATAAAAAGGTTTAGTGCGTTATGAATACGGGCTAGCTTACCAAAAGTACAAATGTGAACTAAATAAGGCCGGGAGTCGTTTTTATTGCTTAAAACACGATTTCTCGACCAGAATATGCTTTTTCAAAAAAGCCATGTTCCCATGGCGAGAGACTCGTTTTCTGTGAGAAAATGCATTAAAAGGAGGGATTTCATCAGAAACACTATAAATACATATTTTACTTGTCTGAAAACGCACAGAACCTTGAAAGGTTTCTCACCAAAAAACACATTGGTGAAACCCCTATCTTAAGGCTCTGAGTGTTTGCACACATGTACAAACAGGCATGTTTAAACTATAATGTTTTTAGTGAAATCATGTTTCTCTCGAGGAGAAAACGCGTTTAAAGCCATAAAAAGATCTCACTGTGTTTTGGCATTGACCAAGCTACCAACAACCTAAAAAATGATCAGAACTGGAGAAATTACACATTGACATTGGGTGAAATCATGTAACTCTTAAGGACGTGTTGCAGACTCGTTGAATAGATTCATTTTTCTTGTTTTGTTTGTTTTTGATGAAATTGTGCTTTTCTCGTCGAGAAAAGGCGTTTAACGCGATAAAAAGGTTTAGTGCGTTATGAATACGGGCTAGCTTACCAAAAGTACAAATGTGAACTAAATAAGGCCGGGAGTCGTTTTTATTGCTTAAAACACGATTTCTCGACCAGAATATGCTTTTTCAAAAAAGCCATGTTCCCATGGCGAGAGACTCGTTTTCTGTGAGAAAATGCATTAAAAGGAGGGATTTCATCAGAAACACTATAAATACATATTGTACTTGTCTGAAAACGCACAGAACCTTGAAATAGAAGGTTTCTCACCAAAAAACACATTGGTGAAACCCCTATCTTAAGGCTCTGAGTGTTTGCACACATGTACAAACAGGCATGTTTAAACTATAACGTTTTTAGTGAAATCATGTTTCTCTCGAGGAGAAAATGCGTTTAAAGCCATAAAAAGATCTCACTGTGTTTTGGCATTGACCAAGCTACCAACAAACCTAAAAAATGATCAGAACTGGAGAAATTACACATTGACATTGGGTGAAATCATGTAACTCTTAAGGACGTGTTGCAGACTTGTTGAATAGATTCATTTTTCTTGTTTTGTTTGTTTTTGATGAAATTGTGCTTTTCTCGTCGAGAAAAGGCGTTTAACGCGATAAAAAGGTTTAGTGCGTTATGAATACGGGCTAGCTTACCAAAAGTACAAATGTGAACTAAATAAGGCCGGGAGTCGTTTTTATTGCTTAAAACACGATTTCTCGACCAGAATATGCTTTTTCAAAAAAGCCATGTTCCCATGGCGAGAGACTCGTTTTCTGTGAGAAAATGCATTAAAAGGAGGGATTTCATCAGAAACACTATAAATACATATTGTACTTGTCTGAAAACGCACAGAACCTTGAAATAGAAGGTTTCTCACCAAAAAACACATTGGTGAAACCCCTATCTTAAGGCTCTGAGTGTTTGCACACATGTACAAACAGGCATGTTTAAACTATAACGTTTTTAGTGAAATCATGTTTCTCTCGAGGAGAAAACGCGTTTAAAGCCATAAAAAGATCTCACTGTGTTTTGGCATTGACCAAGCTACCAACAACCTAAAAAATGATCAGAACTGGAGAAATTACATATTGACATTGGGTGAAATCATGTAACTCTTAAGGACGTGTTGCAGACTTGTTGAATAGATTCATTTTTCTTGTTTTGTTTGTTTTTGATGAAATTGCTTTTCTCGTCGAGAAAAGGCGTTTAACGCGATAAAAAGGTTTAGTGCGTTATGAATACGGGCTAGCTTACCAAAAGTACAAATGTGAACTAAATAAGGCCGGGAGTCGTTTTTATTGCTTAAAACACGATAACTCGACCAGAAAATGCTTTTTCAAAAAAGCCATGTTCCCATGGCGAGAGACTCGTTTTCTGTGAGAAAATGCATTAAAAGGAGGGATTTCATCAGAAACACTATAAATACATATTGTACTTGTCTGAAAGCGCACAGAACCTTGAAATAGAAGGTTTCTCACCAAAAAACACATTGGTGAAACCCCTATCTTAAGGCTCTGAGTGTTTGCACACATGTACAAACAGGCATGTTTAAACTATAACGTTTTTAGTGAAATCATGTTTCTCTCGAGGAGAAAACGCGTTTAAAGCCATAAAAAGATCTCACTGTGTTTTGGCATTGACCAAGCTACCAACAAACCTAAAAAATGATCAGAACTGGAGAAATTACACATTGACATTGGGTGAAATCATGTAACTCTTAAGGACGTGTTGCAGACTTGTTGAATAGATTCATTTTTCTTGTTTTGTTTGTTTTTGATGAAATTGCTTTTCTCGTCGAGAAAAGGCGTTTAACGCGATAAAAAGGTTTAGTGCGTTATGAATACGGGCTAGCTTACCAAAAGTACAAATGTGAACTAAATAAGGCCGGGAGTCGTTTTTATTGCTTAAAACACGATTTCTCGACCAGAAATTGCTTTTTCAAAAAAGCCATGTTCCCATGGCGAGAGACTCGTTTTCTGTGAGAAAATGCATTAAAAGGAGGGATTTCATCAGAAACACTATAAATACATATTGTACTTGTCTGAAAGCGCACAGAACCTTGAAATAGAAGGTTTCTCACCAAAAAACACATTGGTGAAACCCCTATCTTAAGGCTCTGAGTGTTTGCACACATGTACAAACAGGCATGTTTAAACTATAACGTTTTTAGTGAAATCATGTTTCTCTCGAGGAGAAAACGCGTTTAAAGCCATAAAAAGATCTCACTGTGTTTTGGCATTGACCAAGCTACCAACAACCTAAAAAATGATCAGAACTGGAGAAATTACATATTGACATTGGGTGAAATCATGTAACTCTTAAGGACGTGTTGCAGACTTGTTGAATAGATTCATTTTTCTTGTTTTGTTTGTTTTTGATGAAATTGCTTTTCTCGTCGAGAAAAGGCGTTTAACGCGATAAAAAGGTTTAGTGCGTTATGAATACGGGCTAGCTTACCAAAAGTACAAATGTGAACTAAATAAGGCCGGGAGTCGTTTTTATTGCTTAAAACACGATTTCTCGACCAGAATATGCTTTTTCAAAAAAGCCATGTTCCCATGGCGAGAGACTCGTTTTCTGTGAGAAAATGCATTAAAAGGAGGGATTTCATCAGAAACACTATAAATACATATTTTACTTGTCTGAAAACGCACAGAACCTTGAAAGGTTTCTCACCAAAAAACACATTGGTGAAACCCCTATCTTAAGGCTCTGAGTGTTTGCACACATGTACAAACAGGCATGTTTAAACTATAATGTTTTTAGTGAAATCATGTTTCTCTCGAGGAGAAAACGCGTTTAAAGCCATAAAAAGATCTCACTGTGTTTTGGCATTGACCAAGCTACCAACAACCTAAAAAATGATCAGAACTGGAGAAATTACACATTGACATTGGGTGAAATCATGTAACTCTTAAGGACGTGTTGCAGACTCGTTGAATAGATTCATTTTTCTTGTTTTGTTTGTTTTTGATGAAATTGTGCTTTTCTCGTCGAGAAAAGGCGTTTAACGCGATAAAAAGGTTTAGTGCGTTATGAATACGGGCTAGCTTACCAAAAGTACAAATGTGAACTAAATAAGGCCGGGAGTCGTTTTTATTGCTTAAAACACGATTTCTCGACCAGAATATGCTTTTTCAAAAAAGCCATGTTCCCATGGCGAGAGACTCGTTTTCTGTGAGAAAATGCATTAAAAGGAGGGATTTCATGAGAAACACTATAAATACATATTGTACTTGTCTGAAAACGCACAGAACCTTGAAATAGAAGGTTTCTCACCAAAAAACACATTGGTGAAACCCCTATCTTAAGGCTCTGAGTGTTTGCACACATGTACAAACAGGCATGTTTAAACTATAACGTTTTTAGTGAAATCATGTTTCTCTCGAGGAGAAAACGCGTTTAAAGCCATAAAAAGATCTCACTGTGTTTTGGCATTGACCAAGCTACCAACAAACCTAAAAAATGATCAGAACTGGAGAAATTACACATTGACATTGGGTGAAATCATGTAACTCTTAAGGACGTGTTGCAGACTTGTTGAATAGATTCATTTTTCTTGTTTTGTTTGTTTTTGATGAAATTGTGCTTTTCTCGTCGAGAAAAGGCGTTTAACGCGATAAAAAGGTTTAGTGCGTTATGAATACGGGCTAGATTACCAAAAGTACAAATGTGAACTAAATAAGGCCGGGAGTCGTTTTTATTGCTTAAAACACGATTTCTCGACCAGAATATGCTTTTTCAAAAAAGCCATGTTCCCATGGCGAGAGACTCGTTTTCTGTGAGAAAATGCATTAAAAGGAGGGATTTCATCAGAAACACTATAAATACATATTGTACTTGTCTGAAAACGCACAGAACCTTGAAATAGAAGGTTTCTCACCAAAAAACACATTGGTGAAACCCCTATCTTAAGGCTCTGAGTGTTTGCACACATGTACAAACAGGCATGTTTAAACTATAACGTTTTTAGTGAAATCATGTTTCTCTCGAGGAGAAAACGCGTTTAAAGCCATAAAAAGATCTCACTGTGTTTTGGCATTGACCAAGCTACCAACAACCTAAAAAATGATCAGAACTGGAGAAATTACATATTGACATTGGGTGAAATCATGTAACTCTTAAGGACGTGTTGCAGACTTGTTGAATAGATTCATTTTTCTTGTTTTGTTTGTTTTTGATGAAATTGCTTTTCTCGTCGAGAAAAGGCGTTTAACGCGATAAAAAGGTTTAGTGCGTTATGAATACGGGCTAGCTTACCAAAAGTACAAATGTGAACTAAATAAGGCCGGGAGTCGTTTTTATTGCTTAAAACACGATTTCTCGACCAGAATATGCTTTTTCAAAAAAGCCATGTTCCCATGGCGAGAGACTCGTTTTCTGTGAGAAAATGCATTAAAAGGAGGGATTTCATCAGAAACACTATAAATACATATTTTACTTGTCTGAAAACGCACAGAACCTTGAAAGGTTTCTCACCAAAAAACACATTGGTGAAACCCCTATCTTAAGGCTCTGAGTGTTTGCACACATGTACAAACAGGCATGTTTAAACTATAATGTTTTTAGTGAAATCATGTTTCTCTCGAGGAGAAAACGCGTTTAAAGCCATAAAAAGATCTCACTGTGTTTTGGCATTGACCAAGCTACCAACAACCTAAAAAATGATCAGAACTGGAGAAATTACACATTGACATTGGGTGAAATCATGTAACTCTTAAGGACGTGTTACAGACTTGTTGAATAGATTCATTTTTCTTGTTTTGTTTGTTTTGATGAAATTGTGCTTTTCTCGTCGAGAAAAGGCGTTTAACGCGATAAAAAGGTTTAGTGCGTTATGAATACGGGCTAGCTTACCAAAAGTACAAATGTGAACTAAATAAGGCCGGGAGTCGTTTTTATTGCTTAAAACACGATTTCTCGACCAGAATATGCTTTTTCAAAAAAGCCATGTTCCCATGGCGAGAGACTCGTTTTCTGTGAGAAAATGCATTAAAAGGAGGGATTTCATGAGAAACACTATAAATACATATTGTACTTGTCTGAAAACGCACAGAACCTTGAAATAGAAGGTTTCTCACCAAAAAACACATTGGTGAAACCCCTATCTTAAGGCTCTGAGTGTTTGCACACATGTACAAACAGGCATGTTTAAACTATAACGTTTTTAGTGAAATCATGTTTCTCTCGAGGAGAAAACGCGTTTAAAGCCATAAAAAGATCTCACTGTGTTTTGGCATTGACCAAGCTACCAACAAACCTAAAAAATGATCAGAACTGGAGAAATTACACATTGACATTGGGTGAAATCATGTAACTCTTAAGGACGTGTTGCAGACTTGTTGAATAGATTCATTTTTCTTGTTTTGTTTGTTTTTGATGAAATTGTGCTTTTCTCGTCGAGAAAAGGCGTTTAACGCGATAAAAAGGTTTAGTGCGTTATGAATACGGGCTAGCTTACCAAAAGTACAAATGTGAACTAAATAAGGCCGGGAGTCGTTTTTATTGCTTAAAACACGATTTCTCGACCAGAATATGCTTTTTCAAAAAAGCCATGTTCCCATGGCGAGAGACTCGTTTTCTGTGAGAAAATGCATTAAAAGGAGGGATTTCATCAGAAACACTATAAATACATATTGTACTTGTCTGAAAACGCACAGAACCTTGAAATAGAAGGTTTCTCACCAAAAAACACATTGGTGAAACCCCTATCTTAAGGCTCTGAGTGTTTGCACACATGTACAAACAGGCATGTTTAAACTATAACGTTTTTAGTGAAATCATGTTTCTCTCGAGGAGAAAACGCGTTTAAAGCCATAAAAAGATCTCACTGTGTTTTGGCATTGACCAAGCTACCAACAACCTAAAAAATGATCAGAACTGGAGAAATTACATATTGACATTGGGTGAAATCATGTAACTCTTAAGGACGTGTTGCAGACTTGTTGAATAGATTCATTTTTCTTGTTTTGTTTGTTTTTGATGAAATTGCTTTTCTCGTCGAGAAAAGGCGTTTAACGCGATAAAAAGGTTTAGTGCGTTATGAATACGGGCTAGCTTACCAAAAGTACAAATGTGAACTAAATAAGGCCGGGAGTCGTTTTTATTGCTTAAAACACGATTTCTCGACCAGAATATGCTTTTTCAAAAAAGCCATGTTCCCATGGCGAGAGACTCGTTTTCTGTGAGAAAATGCATTAAAAGGAGGGATTTCATCAGAAACACTATAAATACATATTTTACTTGTCTGAAAACGCACAGAACCTTGAAAGGTTTCTCACCAAAAAACACATTGGTGAAACCCCTATCTTAAGGCTCTGAGTGTTTGCACACATGTACAAACAGGCATGTTTAAACTATAATGTTTTTAGTGAAATCATGTTTCTCTCGAGGAGAAAACGCGTTTAAAGCCATAAAAAGATCTCACTGTGTTTTGGCATTGACCAAGCTACCAACAACCTAAAAAATGATCAGAACTGGAGAAATTACACATTGACATTGGGTGAAATCATGTAACTCTTAAGGACGTGTTACAGACTTGTTGAATAGATTCATTTTTCTTGTTTTGTTTGTTTTTGATGAAATTGTGCTTTTCTCGTCGAGAAAAGGCGTTTAACGCGATAAAAAGGTTTAGTGCGTTATGAATACGGGCTAGCTTACCAAAAGTACAAATGTGAACTAAATAAGGCCGGGAGTCGTTTTTATTGCTTAAAACACGATTTCTCGACCAGAATATGCTTTTTCAAAAAAGCCATGTTCCCATGGCGAGAGACTCGTTTTCTGTGAGAAAATGCATTAAAAGGAGGGATTTCATGAGAAACACTATAAATACATATTGTACTTGTCTGAAAACGCACAGAACCTTGAAATAGAAGGTTTCTCACCAAAAAACACATTGGTGAAACCCCTATCTTAAGGCTCTGAGTGTTTGCACACATGTACAAACAGGCATGTTTAAACTATAACGTTTTTAGTGAAATCATGTTTCTCTCGAGGAGAAAACGCGTTTAAAGCCATAAAAAGATCTCACTGTGTTTTGGCATTGACCAAGCTACCAACAAACCTAAAAAATGATCAGAACTGGAGAAATTACACATTGACATTGGGTGAAATCATGTAACTCTTAAGGACGTGTTGCAGACTTGTTGAATAGATTCATTTTTCTTGTTTTGTTTGTTTTTGATGAAATTGCTTTTCCCGTCGAGAAAAGGCGTTTAACGCGATAAAAAGGTTTAGTGCGTTATGAATACGGGCTAGCTTACCAAAAGTACAAATGTGAACTAAATAAGGCCGGGAGTCGTTTTTATTGCTTAAAACACGATTTCTCGACCAGAATATGCTTTTTCAAAAAAGCCATGTTCCCATGGCGAGAGACTCGTTTTCTGTGAGAAAATGCATTAAAAGGAGGGATTTCATCAGAAACACTATAAATACATATTTTACTTGTCTGAAAACGCACAGAACCTTGAAATAGAGGGTTTCTCACCAAAAAACACATTGGTGAAACCCCTATCTTAAGGCTCTGAGTGTTTGCACACATGTACAAACAGGCATGTTTAAACTATAACGTTTTTAGTGAAATCATGTTTCTCTCGAGGAGAAAACGCGTTTAAAGCCATAAAAAGATCTCACTGTGTTTTGGCATTGACCAAGCTACCAACAACCTAAAAAATGATCAGAACTGGAGAAATTACATATTGACATTGGGTGAAATCATGTAACTCTTAAGGACGTGTTGCAGACTTGTTGAATAGATTCATTTTTCTTGTTTTGTTTGTTTTTGATTAAATTGCTTTTCTCGTCGAGAAAAGGCGTTTAACGCGATAAAAAGGTTTAGTGCGTTATGAATACGGGCTAGCTTACCAAAAGTACAAATGTGAACTAAATAAGGCCGGGAGTCGTTTTTATTGCTTAAAACACGATAACTCGACCAGAATATGCTTTTTCAAAAAAGCCATGTTCCCATGGCGAGAGACTCGTTTTCTGTGAGAAAATGCATTAAAAGGAGGGATTTCATCAGAAACACTATAAATACATATTTTACTTGTCTGAAAACGCACAGAACCTTGAAAGGTTTCTCACCAAAAAACACATTGGTGAAACCCCTATCTTAAGGCTCTGAGTGTTTGCACACATGTACAAACAGGCATGTTTAAACTATAACGTTTTTAGTGAAATCATGTTTCTCTCGAGGAGAAAACGCGTTTAAAGCCATAAAAAGATCTCACTGTGTTTTGGCATTGACCAAGCTACCAACAAACCTAAAAAATGATCAGAACTGCAGAAATTACACATTGACATTGGGTGAAATCATGTAACTCTTAAGGACGTGTTACAGACTTGTTGAATAGATTCATTTTTCTTGTTTTGTTTGTTTTTGATGAAATTGTGCTTTTCTCGTCGAGAAATTAAACGCGATAAAAAGGTTTAGTGCGTTATGAATACGGGCTAGCTTACCAAAAGTACAAATGTGAACTAAATAAGGCCGGGAGTCGTTTTTATTGCTTAAAACACGATTTCTCGACCAGAATATGCTTTTTCAAAAAGCCATGTTCCCATGGCGAGAGACTCGTTTTCTGTGAGAAAATGCATTAAAAGGAGGGATTTCATCAGAAACACTATAAATACATATTGTACTTGTCTGAAAACGCACAGAACCTTGAAATAGAAGGTTTCTCACCAAAAAACACATTGGTGAAACCCCTATCTTAAGGCTCTGAGTGTTTGCACACATGTACAAACAGGCATGTTTAAACTATAACGTTTTTAGTGAAATCATGTTTCTCTCGAGGAGAAAACGCGTTTATAGCCATAAAAAGATCTCACTGTGTTTTGGCATTGACCAAGCTACCAACAAACCTAAAAAATGATCAGAACTGGAGAAATTACACATTGACATTGGGTGAAATCATGTAACTCTTAAGGACGTGTTGCAGACTTGTTGAATAGATTCATTTTTCTTGTATTGTTTGTTTTTGATGAAATTGCTTTTCTCGTCGAGAAAAGGCGTTTAACGCGATAAAAAGGTTTAGTGCGTTATGAATACGGGCTAGCTTACCAAAAGTACAAATGTGAACTAAATAAGGCCGGGAGTCGTTTTTATTGCTTAAAACACGATTTCTCGACCAGAATATGCTTTTTCAAAAAGCCATGTTCCATGGCGAGAGACTCGTTTTCTGTGAGAAAATGCATTAAAAGGAGGGATTTCATCAGAAACACTATAAATACATATTGTACTTGTCTGAAAACGCACAGAACCTTGAAATAGAAGGTTTCTCACCAAAAAACACATTGGTGAAACCCCTATCTTAAGGCTCTGAGTGTTTGCACACATGTACAAACAGGCATGTTTAAACTATAACGTTTTTAGTGAATCATGTTTCTCTCGAGGAGAAAACGCGTTTAAAGCCATAAAAAGATCTCACTGTGTTTTGGCATTGACCAAGCTACCAACAACCTAAAAAATGATCAGAACTGGAGAAATTACATATTGACATTGGGTGAAATCATGTTACTCTTAAGGACGTGTTGCAGACTTGTTGAATAGATTCATTTTTCTTGTATTGTTTGTTTTGATGAAATTGCTTTTCTCGTCGAGAAAGGCGTTTAACGCGATAAAAAGGTTTAGTGCGTTATGAATACGGGCTAGCTTACCAAAAGTACAAATGTGAACTAAATAAGGCCGGGAGTCGTTTTTATTGCTTAAAACACGATTTCTCGACCAGAATATGCTTTTTCAAAAAAGCCATGTTCCCATGGCGAGAGACCTCGTTTTCTGTGAGAAAATGCATTAAAAGGAGGGATTTCATCAGAAACACTATAATACATATTTTACTTGTCTGAAAACGCACAGAACCTTGAAAGGTTTCTCACCAAAAAACACATTGGTGAAACCCCTATCTTAAGGCTCTGAGTGTTTGCACACATGTACAAACAGGCATGTTTAAACTATAACGTTTTTAGTGAAATCATGTTTCTCTCGAGGAGAAAACGCGTTTAAAGCCATAAAAGATCTCACTGTGTTTTGGCATTGACCAAGCTACCAACAACCTAAAAAATGATCAGAACTGGAGAAATTACACATTGACATTGGGTGAAATCATGTAACTCTTAAGGACGTGTTGCAGACTTGTTGAATAGATTCATTTTTCTTGTTTTGTTTGTTTTTGATGAAATTGCTTTTCTCGTCGAGAAAAGGCGTTTAACGCGATAAAAAGGTTTAGTGCGTTATGAATACGGGCTAGCTTACCAAAAGTACAAATGTGAACTAAATAAGGCCGGGAGTCGTTTTTATTGCTTAAAACACGATTTCTCGACCAGAATATGCTTTTTCAAAAAAGCCATGTTCCCATGGCGAGAGACTCGTTTTCTGTGAGAAAATGCATTAAAAGGAGGGATTTCATCAGAAACACTATAAATACATATTGTACTTGTCTGAAAACGCACAGAACCTTGAAATAGAAGGTTTCTCACCAAAAAACACATTGGTGAAACCCCTATCTTAAGGCTCTGAGTGTTTGCGCACATGTACAAACAGGCATGTTTAAACTATAACGTTTTTAGTGAAATCATGTTTCTCTCGAGGAGAAAACGCGTTTAAAGCCATAAAAAGATCTCACTGTGTTTTGGCATTGACCAAGCTACCAACAAACCTAAAAAATGATCAGAACTGGAGAAATTACACATTGACATTGGGTGAAATCATGTAACTCTTAAGGACGTGTTGCAGACTTGTTGAATAGATTCATTTTTCTTGTTTTGTTTGTTTTTGATGAAATTGTGCTTTTCTCGTCGAGAAAAGGCGTTTAACGCGATAAAAAGGTTTAGTGCGTTATGAATACGGGCTAGCTTACCAAAAGTACAAATGTGAACTAAATAAGGCCGGGAGTCGTTTTTATTGCTTAAAACACGATTTCTCGACCAGAATATGCTTTTTCAAAAAAGCCATGTTCCCATGGCGAGAGACTCGTTTTCTGTGAGAAAATGCATTAAAAGGAGGGATTTCATCAGAAACACTATAAATACATATTGTACTTGTCTGAAAACGCACAGAACCTTGAAATAGAAGGTTTCTCACCAAAAAACACATTGGTGAAACCCCTATCTTAAGGCTCTGAGTGTTTGCACACATGTACAAACAGGCATGTTTAAACTATAACGTTTTTAGTGAAATCATGTTTCTCTCGAGGAGAAAACGCGTTTAAAGCCATAAAAAGATCTCACTGTGTTTTGGCATTGACCAAGCTACCAACAACCAAAAAAATGATCAGAACTGGAGAAATTACATATTGACATTGGCTGAAATCATGTAACTCTTAAGGACGTGTTGCAGACTTGTTGAATAGATTCATTTTTCTTGTTTTGTTTGTTTTTGATGAAATTGTGCTTTTCTCGTCGAGAAAAGGCGTTTAACGCGATAAAAAGGTTTAGTGCGTTATGAATACGGGCTAGCTTACCAAAAGTACAAATGTGAACTAAATAAGGCCGGGAGTCGTTTTTATTGCTTAAAACACGATTTCTCGACCAGAATATGCTTTTTCAAAAAAGCCATGTTCCCATGGCGAGAGACTCGTTTTCTGTGAGAAAATGCATTAAAAGGAGGGATTTCATCAGAAACACTATAAATACATATTGTACTTGTCTGAAAACGCACAGAACCTTGAAATAGAAGGTTTCTCACCAAAAAACACATTGGTGAAACCCCTATCTTAAGGCTCTGAGTGTTTGCACACATGTACAAACAGGCATGTTTAAACTATAACGTTTTTAGTGAAATCATGTTTCTCTCGAGGAGAAAACGCGTTTAAAGCCATAAAAAGATCTCACTGTGTTTTGGCATTGACCAAGCTACCAACAACCTAAAAAATGATCAGAACTGGAGAAATTACACATTGACATTGGGTGAAATCATGTAACTCTTAAGGACGTGTTGCAGACTTGTTGAATAGATTCATTTTTCTTGTTTTTTTTGTTTTTGATGAAATTGCTTTTCTCGTCGAGAAAAGGCGTTTAACGCGATAAAAAGGTTTAGTGCGTTATGAATACGGGCTAGCTTACCAAAAGTACAAATGTGAACTAAATAAGGCCGGGAGTCGTTTTTATTGCTTAAAACACGATTTCTCGACCAGAATATGCTTTTTCAAAAAAGCCATGTTCCCATGGCGAGAGACTCGTTTTCTGTGAGAAAATGCATTAAAAGGAGGGATTTCATCAGAAACACTATAAATACATATTGTACTTGTCTGAAAACGCACAGAACCTTGAAATAGAAGGTTTCTCACCAAAAAACACATTGGTGAAACCCCTATCTTAAGGCTCTGAGTGTTTGCACACATGTACAAACAGGCATGTTTAAACTATAACGTTTTTAGTGAAATCATGTTTCTCTCGAGGAGAAAACGCGTTTAAAGCCATAAAAAGATCTCACTGTGTTTTGGCATTGACCAAGCTACCAACAAACCTAAAAAATGATCAGAACTGGAGAAATTACACATTGACATTGGGTGAAATCATGTAACTCTTAAGGACGTGTTGCAGACTTGTTGAATAGATTCATTTTTCTTGTTTTGTTTGTTTTTGATGAAATTGTGCTTTTCTCGTCGAGAAAAGGCGTTTAACGCGATAAAAAGGTTTAGTGCGTTATGAATACGGGCTAGCTTACCAAAAGTACAAATGTGAACTAAATAAGGCCGGGAGTCGTTTTTATTGCTTAAAACACGATTTCTCGACCAGAATATGCTTTTTCAAAAAAGCCATGTTCCCATGGCGAGAGACTCGTTTTCTGTGAGAAAATGCATTAAAAGGAGGGATTTCATCAGAAACACTATAAATACATATTGTACTTGTCTGAAAACGCACAGAACCTTGAAATAGAAGGTTTCTCACCAAAAAACACATTGGTGAAACCCCTATCTTAAGGCTCTGAGTGTTTGCACACATGTACAAACAGGCATGTTTAAACTATAACGTTTTTAGTGAAATCATGTTTCTCTCGAGGAGAAAACGCGTTTAAAGCCATAAAAAGATCTCACTGTGTTTTGGCATTGACCAAGCTACCAACAACCAAAAAAATGATCAGAACTGGAGAAATTACATATTGACATTGGGTGAAATCATGTAACTCTTAAGGACGTGTTGCAGACTTGTTGAATAGATTCATTTTTCTTGTTTTGTTTGTTTTTGATGAAATTGTGCTTTTCTCGTCGAGAAAAGGCGTTTAACGCGATAAAAAGGTTTAGTGCGTTATGAATACGGGCTAGCTTACCAAAAGTACAAATGTGAACTAAATAAGGCCGGGAGTCGTTTTTATTGCTTAAAACACGATTTCTCGACCAGAATATGCTTTTTCAAAAAAGCCATGTTCCCATGGCGAGAGACTCGTTTTCTGTGAGAAAATGCATTAAAAGGAGGGATTTCATCAGAAACACTATAAATACATATTGTACTTGTCTGAAAACGCACAGAACCTTGAAATAGAAGGTTTCTCACCAAAAAACACATTGGTGAAACCCCTATCTTAAGGCTCTGAGTGTTTGCACACATGTACAAACAGGCATGTTTAAACTATAACGTTTTTAGTGAAATCATGTTTCTCTCGAGGAGAAAACGCGTTTAAAGCCATAAAAAGATCTCACTGTGTTTTGGCATTGACCAAGCTACCAACAACCTAAAAAATGATCAGAACTGGAGAAATTACATATTGACATTGGGTGAAATCATGTAACTCTTAAGGACGTGTTGCAGACTTGTTGAATAGATTCATTTTTCTTGTTTTGTTTGTTTTTGATGAAATTGCTTTTCTCGTCGAGAAAAGGCGTTTAACGCGATAAAAAGGTTTAGTGCGTTATGAATACGGGCTAGCTTACCAAAAGTACAAATGTGAACTAAATAAGGCCGGGAGTCGTTTTTATTGCTTAAAACACGATTTCTCGACCAGAATATGCTTTTTCAAAAAAGCCATGTTCCCATGGCGAGAGACTCGTTTTCTGTGAGAAAATGCATTAAAAGGAGGGATTTCATCAGAAACACTATAAATACATATTTTACTTGTCTGAAAACGCACAGAACCTTGAAAGGTTTCTCACCAAAAAACACATTGGTGAAACCCCTATCTTAAGGCTCTGAGTGTTTGCACACATGTACAAACAGGCATGTTTAAACTATAATGTTTTTAGTGAAATCATGTTTCTCTCGAGGAGAAAACGCGTTTAAAGCCATAAAAAGATCTCACTGTGTTTTGGCATTGACCAAGCTACCAACAACCTAAAAAATGATCAGAACTGGAGAAATTACACATTGACATTGGGTGAAATCATGTAACTCTTAAGGACGTGTTGCAGACTTGTTGAATAGATTCATTTTTCTTGTTTTGTTTGTTTTTGATGAAATTGCTTTTCTCGTCGAGAAAAGGCGTTTAACGCGATAAAAAGGTTTAGTGCGTTATGAATACGGGCTAGCTTACCAAAAGTACAAATGTGAACTAAATAAGGCCGGGAGTCGTTTTTATTGCTTAAAACACGATTTCTCGACCAGAATATGCTTTTTCAAAAAAGCCATGTTCCCATGGCGAGAGACTCGTTTTCTGTGAGAAAATGCATTAAAAGGAGGGATTTCATCAGAAACACTATAAATACATATTGTACTTGTCTGAAAACGCACAGAACCTTGAAATAGAAGGTTTCTCACCAAAAAACACATTGGTGAAACCCCTATCTTAAGGCTCTGAGTGTTTGCACACATGTACAAACAGGCATGTTTAAACTATAACGTTTTTAGTGAAATCATGTTTCTCTCGAGGAGAAAACGCGTTTAAAGCCATAAAAAGATCTCACTGTGTTTTGGCATTGACCAAGCTACCAACAACCTAAAAAATGATCAGAACTGGAGAAATTACATATTGACATTGGGTGAAATCATGTAACTCTTAAGGACGTGTTGCAGACTTGTTGAATAGATTCATTTTTCTTGTTTTGTTTGTTTTTGATGAAATTGCTTTTCTCGTCGAGAAAAGGCGTTTAACGCGATAAAAAGGTTTAGTGCGTTATGAATACGGGCTAGCTTACCAAAAGTACAAATGTGAACTAAATAAGGCCGGGAGTCGTTTTTATTGCTTAAAACACGATTTCTCGACCAGAATATGCTTTTTCAAAAAAGCCATGTTCCCATGGCGAGAGACTCGTTTTCTGTGAGAAAATGCATTAAAAGGAGGGATTTCATCAGAAACACTATAAATACATATTGTACTTGTCTGAAAACGCACAGAACCTTGAAATAGAAGGTTTCTCACCAAAAAACACATTGGTGAAACCCCTATCTTAAGGCTCTGAGTGTTTGCACACATGTACAAACAGGCATGTTTAAACTATAACGTTTTTAGTGAAATCATGTTTCTCTCGAGGAGAAAACGCGTTTAAAGCCATAAAAAGATCTCACTGTGTTTTGGCATTGACCAAGCTACCAACAAACCTAAAAAATGATCAGAACTGGAGAAATTACACATTGACATTGGGTGAAATCATGTAACTCTTAAGGACGTGTTGCAGACTTGTTGAATAGATTCATTTTTCTTGTTTTGTTTGTTTTTGATGAAATTGTGCTTTTCTCGTCGAGAAAAGGCGTTTAACGCGATAAAAAGGTTTAGTGCGTTATGAATACGGGCTAGCTTACCAAAAGTACAAATGTGAACTAAATAAGGCCGGGAGTCGTTTTTATTGCTTAAAACACGATTTCTCGACCAGAATATGCTTTTTCAAAAAAGCCATGTTCCCATGGCGAGAGACTCGTTTTCTGTGAGAAAATGCATTAAAAGGAGGGATTTCATCAGAAACACTATAAATACATATTGTACTTGTCTGAAAACGCACAGAACCTTGAAATAGAAGGTTTCTCACCAAAAAACACATTGGTGAAACCCCTATCTTAAGGCTCTGAGTGTTTGCACACATGTACAAACAGGCATGTTTAAACTATAACGTTTTTAGTGAAATCATGTTTCTCTCGAGGAGAAAACGCGTTTAAAGCCATAAAAAGATCTCACTGTGTTTTGGCATTGACCAAGCTACCAACAACCAAAAAAATGATCAGAACTGGAGAAATTACATATTGACATTGGGTGAAATCATGTAACTCTTAAGGACGTGTTGCAGACTTGTTGAATAGATTCATTTTTCTTGTTTTGTTTGTTTTTGATGAAATTGTGCTTTTCTCGTCGAGAAAAGGCGTTTAACGCGATAAAAAGGTTTAGTGCGTTATGAATACGGGCTAGCTTACCAAAAGTACAAATGTGAACTAAATAAGGCCGGGAGTCGTTTTTATTGCTTAAAACACGATTTCTCGACCAGAATATGCTTTTTCAAAAAAGCCATGTTCCCATGGCGAGAGACTCGTTTTCTGTGAGAAAATGCATTAAAAGGAGGGATTTCATCAGAAACACTATAAATACATATTGTACTTGTCTGAAAACGCACAGAACCTTGAAATAGAAGGTTTCTCACCAAAAAACACATTGGTGAAACCCCTATCTTAAGGCTCTGAGTGTTTGCACACATGTACAAACAGGCATGTTTAAACTATAACGTTTTTAGTGAAATCATGTTTCTCTCGAGGAGAAAACGCGTTTAAAGCCATAAAAAGATCTCACTGTGTTTTGGCATTGACCAAGCTACCAACAACCTAAAAAATGATCAGAACTGGAGAAATTACATATTGACATTGGGTGAAATCATGTAACTCTTAAGGACGTGTTGCAGACTTGTTGAATAGATTCATTTTTCTTGTTTTGTTTGTTTTTGATGAAATTGCTTTTCTCGTCGAGAAAAGGCGTTTAACGCGATAAAAAGGTTTAGTGCGTTATGAATACGGGCTAGCTTACCAAAAGTACAAATGTGAACTAAATAAGGCCGGGAGTCGTTTTTATTGCTTAAAACACGATTTCTCGACCAGAATATGCTTTTTCAAAAAAGCCATGTTCCCATGGCGAGAGACTCGTTTTCTGTGAGAAAATGCATTAAAAGGAGGGATTTCATCAGAAACACTATAAATACATATTTTACTTGTCTGAAAACGCACAGAACCTTGAAAGGTTTCTCACCAAAAAACACATTGGTGAAACCCCTATCTTAAGGCTCTGAGTGTTTGCACACATGTACAAACAGGCATGTTTAAACTATAATGTTTTTAGTGAAATCATGTTTCTCTCGAGGAGAAAACGCGTTTAAAGCCATAAAAAGATCTCACTGTGTTTTGGCATTGACCAAGCTACCAACAACCTAAAAAATGATCAGAACTGGAGAAATTACACATTGACATTGGGTGAAATCATGTAACTCTTAAGGACGTGTTGCAGACTTGTTGAATAGATTCATTTTTCTTGTTTTGTTTGTTTTTGATGAAATTGCTTTTCTCGTCGAGAAAAGGCGTTTAACGCGATAAAAAGGTTTAGTGCGTTATGAATACGGGCTAGCTTACCAAAAGTACAAATGTGAACTAAATAAGGCCGGGAGTCGTTTTTATTGCTTAAAACACGATTTCTCGACCAGAATATGCTTTTTCAAAAAAGCCATGTTCCCATGGCGAGAGACTCGTTTTCTGTGAGAAAATGCATTAAAAGGAGGGATTTCATCAGAAACACTATAAATACATATTGTACTTGTCTGAAAACGCACAGAACCTTGAAATAGAAGGTTTCTCACCAAAAAACACATTGGTGAAACCCCTATCTTAAGGCTCTGAGTGTTTGCACACATGTACAAACAGGCATGTTTAAACTATAACGTTTTTAGTGAAATCATGTTTCTCTCGAGGAGAAAACGCGTTTAAAGCCATAAAAAGATCTCACTGTGTTTTGGCATTGACCAAGCTACCAACAAACCTAAAAAATGATCAGAACTGGAGAAATTACACATTGACATTGGGTGAAATCATGTAACTCTTAAGGACGTGTTGCAGACTTGTTGAATAGATTCATTTTTCTTGTTTTTTTTTTTTTTGATGAAATTGTGCTTTTCTCGTCGAGAAAAGGCGTTTAACGCGATAAAAAGGTTTAGTGCGTTATGAATACGGGCTAGCTTACCAAAAGTACAAATGTGAACTAAATAAGGCCGGGAGTCGTTTTTATTGCTTAAAACACGATTTCTCGACCAGAATATGCTTTTTCAAAAAAGCCATGTTCCCATGGCGAGAGACTCGTTTTCTGTGAGAAAATGCATTAAAAGGAGGGATTTCATCAGAAACACTATAAATACATATTGTACTTGTCTGAAAACGCACAGAACCTTGAAATAGAAGGTTTCTCACCAAAAAACACATTGGTGAAACCCCTATCTTAAGGCTCTGAGTGTTTGCACACATGTACAAACAGGCATGTTTAAACTATAACGTTTTTAGTGAAATCATGTTTCTCTCGAGGAGAAAACGCGTTTAAAGCCATAAAAAGATCTCACTGTGTTTTGGCATTGACCAAGCTACCAACAACCTAAAAAATGATCAGAACTGGAGAAATTACATATTGACATTGGGTGAAATCATGTAACTCTTAAGGACGTGTTGCAGACTTGTTGAATAGATTCATTTTTCTTGTTTTGTTTGTTTTTGATGAAATTGCTTTTCTCGTCGAGAAAAGGCGTTTAACGCGATAAAAAGGTTTAGTGCGTTATGAATACGGGCTAGCTTACCAAAAGTACAAATGTGAACTAAATAAGGCCGGGAGTCGTTTTTATTGCTTAAAACACGATTTCTCGACCAGAATATGCTTTTTCAAAAAAGCCATGTTCCCATGGCGAGAGACTCGTTTTCTGTGAGAAAATGCATTAAAAGGAGGGATTTCATCAGAAACACTATAAATACATATTTTACTTGTCTGAAAACGCACAGAACCTTGAAAGGTTTCTCACCAAAAAACACATTGGTGAAACCCCTATCTTAAGGCTCTGAGTGTTTGCACACATGTACAAACAGGCATGTTTAAACTATAATGTTTTTAGTGAAATCATGTTTCTCTCGAGGAGAAAACGCGTTTAAAGCCATAAAAAGATCTCACTGTGTTTTGGCATTGACCAAGCTACCAACAACCTAAAAAATGATCAGAACTGGAGAAATTACACATTGACATTGGGTGAAATCATGTAACTCTTAAGGACGTGTTGCAGACTTGTTGAATAGATTCATTTTTCTTCTTTTGTTTGTTTTTGATGAAATTGCTTTTCTCGTCGAGAAAAGGCGTTTAACGCGATAAAAAGGTTTAGTGCGTTATGAATACGGGCTAGCTTACCAAAAGTACAAATGTGAACTAAATAAGGCCGGGAGTCGTTTTTATTGCTTAAAACACGATTTCTCGACCAGAATATGCTTTTTCAAAAAAGCCATGTTCCCATGGCGAGAGACTCGTTTTCTGTGAGAAAATGCATTAAAAGGAGGGATTTCATCAGAAACACTATAAATACATATTGTACTTGTCTGAAAACGCACAGAACCTTGAAATAGAAGGTTTCTCACCAAAAAACACATTGGTGAAACCCCTATCTTAAGGCTCTGAGTGTTTGCACACATGTACAAACAGGCATGTTTAAACTATAACGTTTTTAGTGAAATCATGTTTCTCTCGAGGAGAAAACGCGTTTAAAGCCATAAAAAGATCTCACTGTGTTTTGGCATTGACCAAGCTACCAACAAACCTAAAAAATGATCAGAACTGGAGAAATTACACATTGACATTGGGTGAAATCATGTAACTCTTAAGGACGTGTTGCAGACTTGTTGAATAGATTCATTTTTCTTGTTTTGTTTGTTTTTGATGAAATTGTGCTTTTCTCGTCGAGAAAAGGCGTTTAACGCGATAAAAAGGTTTAGTGCGTTATGAATACGGGCTAGCTTACCAAAAGTACAAATGTGAACTAAATAAGGCCGGGAGTCGTTTTTATTGCTTAAAACACGATTTCTCGACCAGAATATGCTTTTTCAAAAAAGCCATGTTCCCATGGCGAGAGACTCGTTTTCTGTGAGAAAATGCATTAAAAGGAGGGATTTCATCAGAAACACTATAAATACATATTGTACTTGTCTGAAAACGCACAGAACCTTGAAATAGAAGGTTTCTCACCAAAAAACACATTGGTGAAACCCCTATCTTAAGGCTCTGAGTGTTTGCACACATGTACAAACAGGCATGTTTAAACTATAACGTTTTTAGTGAAATCATGTTTCTCTCGAGGAGAAAACGCGTTTAAAGCCATAAAAAGATCTCACTGTGTTTTGGCATTGACCAAGCTACCAACAACCAAAAAAATGATCAGAACTGGAGAAATTACATATTGACATTGGGTGAAATCATGTAACTCTTAAGGACGTGTTGCAGACTTGTTGAATAGATTCATTTTTCTTGTTTTGTTTGTTTTTGATGAAATTGTGCTTTTCTCGTCGAGAAAAGGCGTTTAACGCGATAAAAAGGTTTAGTGCGTTATGAATACGGGCTAGCTTACCAAAAGTACAAATGTGAACTAAATAAGGCCGGGAGTCGTTTTTATTGCTTAAAACACGATTTCTCGACCAGAATATGCTTTTTCAAAAAAGCCATGTTCCCATGGCGAGAGACTCGTTTTCTGTGAGAAAATGCATTAAAAGGAGGGATTTCATCAGAAACACTATAAATACATATTGTACTTGTCTGAAAACGCACAGAACCTTGAAATAGAAGGTTTCTCACCAAAAAACACATTGGTGAAACCCCTATCTTAAGGCTCTGAGTGTTTGCACACATGTACAAACAGGCATGTTTAAACTATAACGTTTTTAGTGAAATCATGTTTCTCTCGAGGAGAAAACGCGTTTAAAGCCATAAAAAGATCTCACTGTGTTTTGGCATTGACCAAGCTACCAACAAACCTAAAAAATGATCAGAACTGGAGAAATTACACATTGACATTGGGTGAAATCATGTAACTCTTAAGGACGTGTTGCAGACTTGTTGAATAGATTCATTTTTCTTGTTTTGTTTTTTTTTGATGAAATTGTGCTTTTCTCGTCGAGAAAAGGCGTTTAACGCGATAAAAAGGTTTAGTGCGTTATGAATACGGGCTAGCTTACCAAAAGTACAAATGTGAACTAAATAAGGCCGGGAGTCGTTTTTATTGCTTAAAACACGATTTCTCGACCAGAATATGCTTTTTCAAAAAAGCCATGTTCCCATGGCGAGAGACTCGTTTTCTGTGAGAAAATGCATTAAAAGGAGGGATTTCATCAGAAACACTATAAATACATATTGTACTTGTCTGAAAACGCACAGAACCTTGAAATAGAAGGTTTCTCACCAAAAAACACATTGGTGAAACCCCTATCTTAAGGCTCTGAGTGTTTGCACACATGTACAAACAGGCATGTTTAAACTATAACGTTTTTAGTGAAATCATGTTTCTCTCGAGGAGAAAACGCGTTTAAAGCCATAAAAAGATCTCACTGTGTTTTGGCATTGACCAAGCTACCAACAACCTAAAAAATGATCAGAACTGGAGAAATTACATATTGACATTGGGTGAAATCATGTAACTCTTAAGGACGTGTTGCAGACTTGTTGAATAGATTCATTTTTCTTGTTTTGTTTGTTTTTGATGAAATTGCTTTTCTCGTCGAGAAAAGGCGTTTAACGCGATAAAAAGGTTTAGTGCGTTATGAATACGGGCTAGCTTACCAAAAGTACAAATGTGAACTAAATAAGGCCGGGAGTCGTTTTTATTGCTTAAAACACGATTTCTCGACCAGAATATGCTTTTTCAAAAAAGCCATGTTCCCATGGCGAGAGACTCGTTTTCTGTGAGAAAATGCATTAAAAGGAGGGATTTCATCAGAAACACTATAAATACATATTTTACTTGTCTGAAAACGCACAGAACCTTGAAAGGTTTCTCACCAAAAAACACATTGGTGAAACCCCTATCTTAAGGCTCTGAGTGTTTGCACACATGTACAAACAGGCATGTTTAAACTATAATGTTTTTAGTGAAATCATGTTTCTCTCGAGGAGAAAACGCGTTTAAAGCCATAAAAAGATCTCACTGTGTTTTGGCATTGACCAAGCTACCAACAACCTAAAAAATGATCAGAACTGGAGAAATTACACATTGACATTGGGTGAAATCATGTAACTCTTAAGGACGTGTTGCAGACTTGTTGAATAGATTCATTTTTCTTGTTTTGTTTGTTTTTGATGAAATTGCTTTTCTCGTCGAGAAAAGGCGTTTAACGCGATAAAAAGGTTTAGTGCGTTACGAATACGGGCTAGCTTACCAAAAGTACAAATGTGAACTAAATAAGGCCGGGAGTCGTTTTTATTGCTTAAAACACGATTTCTCGACCAGAATATGCTTTTTCAAAAAAGCCATGTTCCCATGGCGAGAGACTCGTTTTCTGTGAGAAAATGCATTAAAAGGAGGGATTTCATCAGAAACACTATAAATACATATTGTACTTGTCTGAAAACGCACAGAACCTTGAAATAGAAGGTTTCTCACCAAAAAACACATTGGTGAAACCCCTATCTTAAGGCTCTGAGTGTTTGCACACATGTACAAACAGGCATGTTTAAACTATAACGTTTTTAGTGAAATCATGTTTCTCTCGAGGAGAAAACGCGTTTAAAGCCATAAAAAGATCTCACTGTGTTTTGGCATTGACCAAGCTACCAACAACCTAAAAAATGATCAGAACTGGAGAAATTACATATTGACATTGGGTGAAATCATGTAACTCTTAAGGACGTGTTGCAGACTTGTTGAATAGATTCATTTTTCTTGTTTTGTTTGTTTTTGATGAAATTGCTTTTCTCGTCGAGAAAAGGCGTTTAACGCGATAAAAAGGTTTAGTGCGTTATGAATACGGGCTAGCTTACCAAAAGTACAAATGTGAACTAAATAAGGCCGGGAGTCGTTTTTATTGCTTAAAACACGATTTCTCGACCAGAATATGCTTTTTCAAAAAAGCCATGTTCCCATGGCGAGAGACTCGTTTTCTGTGAGAAAATGCATTAAAAGGAGGGATTTCATCAGAAACACTATAAATACATATTTTACTTGTCTGAAAACGCACAGAACCTTGAAAGGTTTCTCACCAAAAAACACATTGGTGAAACCCCTATCTTAAGGCTCTGAGTGTTTGCACACATGTACAAACAGGCATGTTTAAACTATAATGTTTTTAGTGAAATCATGTTTCTCTCGAGGAGAAAACGCGTTTAAAGCCATAAAAAGATCTCACTGTGTTTTGGCATTGACCAAGCTACCAACAACCTAAAAAATGATCAGAACTGGAGAAATTACACATTGACATTGGGTGAAATCATGTAACTCTTAAGGACGTGTTGCAGACTTGTTGAATAGATTCATTTTTCTTCTTTTGTTTGTTTTTGATGAAATTGCTTTTCTCGTCGAGAAAAGGCGTTTAACGCGATAAAAAGGTTTAGTGCGTTATGAATACGGGCTAGCTTACCAAAAGTACAAATGTGAACTAAATAAGGCCGGGAGTCGTTTTTATTGCTTAAAACACGATTTCTCGACCAGAATATGCTTTTTCAAAAAAGCCATGTTCCCATGGCGAGAGACTCGTTTTCTGTGAGAAAATGCATTAAAAGGAGGGATTTCATCAGAAACACTATAAATACATATTGTACTTGTCTGAAAACGCACAGAACCTTGAAATAGAAGGTTTCTCACCAAAAAACACATTGGTGAAACCCCTATCTTAAGGCTCTGAGTGTTTGCACACATGTACAAACAGGCATGTTTAAACTATAACGTTTTTAGTGAAATCATGTTTCTCTCGAGGAGAAAACGCGTTTAAAGCCATAAAAAGATCTCACTGTGTTTTGGCATTGACCAAGCTACCAACAAACCTAAAAAATGATCAGAACTGGAGAAATTACACATTGACATTGGGTGAAATCATGTAACTCTTAAGGACGTGTTGCAGACTTGTTGAATAGATTCATTTTTCTTGTTTTGTTTGTTTTTGATGAAATTGTGCTTTTCTCGTCGAGAAAAGGCGTTTAACGCGATAAAAAGGTTTAGTGCGTTATGAATACGGGCTAGCTTACCAAAAGTACAAATGTGAACTAAATAAGGCCGGGAGTCGTTTTTATTGCTTAAAACACGATTTCTCGACCAGAATATGCTTTTTCAAAAAAGCCATGTTCCCATGGCGAGAGACTCGTTTTCTGTGAGAAAATGCATTAAAAGGAGGGATTTCATCAGAAACACTATAAATACATATTGTACTTGTCTGAAAACGCACAGAACCTTGAAATAGAAGGTTTCTCACCAAAAAACACATTGGTGAAACCCCTATCTTAAGGCTCTGAGTGTTTGCACACATGTACAAACAGGCATGTTTAAACTATAACGTTTTTAGTGAAATCATGTTTCTCTCGAGGAGAAAACGCGTTTAAAGCCATAAAAAGATCTCACTGTGTTTTGGCATTGACCAAGCTACCAACAACCAAAAAAATGATCAGAACTGGAGAAATTACATATTGACATTGGGTGAAATCATGTAACTCTTAAGGACGTGTTGCAGACTTGTTGAATAGATTCATTTTTCTTGTTTTGTTTGTTTTTGATGAAATTGTGCTTTTCTCGTCGAGAAAAGGCGTTTAACGCGATAAAAAGGTTTAGTGCGTTATGAATACGGGCTAGCTTACCAAAAGTACAAATGTGAACTAAATAAGGCCGGGAGTCGTTTTTATTGCTTAAAACACGATTTCTCGACCAGAATATGCTTTTTCAAAAAAGCCATGTTCCCATGGCGAGAGACTCGTTTTCTGTGAGAAAATGCATTAAAAGGAGGGATTTCATCAGAAACACTATAAATACATATTGTACTTGTCTGAAAACGCACAGAACCTTGAAATAGAAGGTTTCTCACCAAAAAACACATTGGTGAAACCCCTATCTTAAGGCTCTGAGTGTTTGCACACATGTACAAACAGGCATGTTTAAACTATAACGTTTTTAGTGAAATCATGTTTCTCTCGAGGAGAAAACGCGTTTAAAGCCATAAAAAGATCTCACTGTGTTTTGGCATTGACCAAGCTACCAACAAACCTAAAAAATGATCAGAACTGGAGAAATTACACATTGACATTGGGTGAAATCATGTAAATCTTAAGGACGTGTTACAGACTTGTTGAATAGATTCATTTTTCTTGTTTTGTTTGTTTTTGATGAAATTGTGCTTTTCTCGTCGAGAAAAGGCGTTTAACGCGATAAAAAGGTTTAGTGCGTTATGAATACGGGCTAGCTTACCAAAAGTACAAATGTGAACTAAATAAGGCCGGGAGTCGTTTTTATTGCTTAAAACACGATTTCTCGACCAGAATATGCTTTTTCAAAAAAGCCATGTTCCCATGGCGAGAGACTCGTTTTCTGTGAGAAAATGCATTAAAAGGAGGGATTTCATCAGAAACACTATAAATACATATTGTACTTGTCTGAAAACGCACAGAACCTTGAAATAGAAGGTTTCTCACCAAAAAACACATTGGTGAAACCCCTATCTTAAGGCTCTGAGTGTTTGCACACATGTACAAACAGGCATGTTTAAACTATAACGTTTTTAGTGAAATCATGTTTCTCTCGAGGAGAAAACACGTTTAAAGCCATAAAAAGATCTCACTGTGTTTTGGCATTGACCAAGCTACCAACAACCTAAAAAATGATCAGAACTGGAGAAATTACATATTGACATTGGGTGAAATCATGTAACTCTTAAGGACGTGTTGCAGACTTGTTGAATAGATTCATTTTTCTTGTTTTGTTTGTTTTTGATGAAATTGTGCTTTTCTCGTCGAGAAAAGGCGTTTAACGCGATAAAAAGGTTTAGTGCGTTATGAATACGGGCTAGCTTACCAAAAGTACAAATGTGAACTAAATAAGGCCGGGAGTCGTTTTTATTGCTTAAAACACGATTTCTCGACCAGAATATGCTTTTTCAAAAAAGCCATGTTCCCATGGCGAGAGACTCGTTTTCTGTGAGAAAATGCATTAAAAGGAGGGATTTCATCAGAAACACTATAAATACATATTGTACTTGTCTGAAAACGCACAGAACCTTGAAATAGAAGGTTTCTCACCAAAAAACACATTGGTGAAACCCCTATCTTAAGGCTCTGAGTGTTTGCACACATGTACAAACAGGCATGTTTAAACTATAACGTTTTTAGTGAAATCATGTTTCTCTCGAGGAGAAAACGCGTTTAAAGCCATAAAAAGATCTCACTGTGTTTTGGCATTGACCAAGCTACCAACAACCAAAAAAATGATCAGAACTGGAGAAATTACATATTGACATTGGGTGAAATCATGTAACTCTTAAGGACGTGTTGCAGACTTGTTGAATAGATTCATTTTTCTTGTTTTGTTTGTTTTTGATGAAATTGTGCTTTTCTCGTCGAGAAAAGGCGTTTAACGCGATAAAAAGGTTTAGTGCGTTATGAATACGGGCTAGCTTACCAAAAGTACAAATGTGAACTAAATAAGGCCGGGAGTCGTTTTTATTGCTTAAAACACGATTTCTCGACCAGAATATGCTTTTTCAAAAAAGCCATGTTCCCATGGCGAGAGACTCGTTTTCTGTGAGAAAATGCATTAAAAGGAGGGATTTCATCAGAAACACTATAAATACATATTGTACTTGTCTGAAAACGCACAGAACCTTGAAATAGAAGGTTTCTCACCAAAAAACACATTGGTGAAACCCCTATCTTAAGGCTCTGAGTGTTTGCACACATGTACAAACAGGCATGTTTAAACTATAACGTTTTTAGTGAAATCATGTTTCTCTCGAGGAGAAAACGCGTTTAAAGCCATAAAAAGATCTCACTGTGTTTTGGCATTGACCAAGCTACCAACAAACCTAAAAAATGATCAGAACTGGAGAAATTACACATTGACATTGGGTGAAATCATGTAACTCTTAAGGACGTGTTACAGACTTGTTGAATAGATTCATTTTTCTTGTTTTGTTTGTTTTTGATGAAATTGTGCTTTTCTCGTCGAGAAAAGGCGTTTAACGCGATAAAAAGGTTTAGTGCGTTATGAATACGGGCTAGCTTACCAAAAGTACAAATGTGAACTAAATAAGGCCGGGAGTCGTTTTTATTGCTTAAAACACGATTTCTCGACCAGAATATGCTTTTTCAAAAAAGCCATGTTCCCATGGCGAGAGACTCGTTTTCTGTGAGAAAATGCATTAAAAGGAGGGATTTCATCAGAAACACTATAAATACATATTGTACTTGTCTGAAAACGCACAGAACCTTGAAATAGAAGGTTTCTCACCAAAAAACACATTGGTGAAACCCCTATCTTAAGGCTCTGAGTGTTTGCACACATGTACAAACAGGCATGTTTAAACTATAACGTTTTTAGTGAAATCATGTTTCTCTCGAGGAGAAAACACGTTTAAAGCCATAAAAAGATCTCACTGTGTTTTGGCATTGACCAAGCTACCAACAACCTAAAAAATGATCAGAACTGGAGAAATTACATATTGACATTGGGTGAAATCATGTAACTCTTAAGGACGTGTTGCAGACTTGTTGAATAGATTCATTTTTCTTGTTTTGTTTGTTTTTGATGAAATTGCTTTTCTCGTCGAGAAAAGGCGTTTAACGCGATAAAAAGGTTTAGTGCGTTATGAATACGGGCTAGCTTACCAAAAGTACAAATGTGAACTAAATAAGGCCGGGAGTCGTTTTTATTGCTTAAAACACGATTTCTCGACCAGAATATGCTTTTTCAAAAAAGCCATGTTCCCATGGCGAGAGACTCGTTTTCTGTGAGAAAATGCATTAAAAGGAGGGATTTCATCAGAAACACTATAAAGACATATTTTACTTGTCTGAAAACGCACAGAACCTTGAAAGGTTTCTCACCAAAAAACACATTGGTGAAACCCCTATCTTAAGGCTCTGAGTGTTTGCACACATGTACAAACAGGCATGTTTAAACTATAATGTTTTTAGTGAAATCATGTTTCTCTCGAGGAGAAAACGCGTTTAAAGCCATAAAAAGATCTCACTGTGTTTTGGCATTGACCAAGCTACCAACAACCTAAAAAATGATCAGAACTGGAGAAATTACATATTGACATTGGGTGAAATCATGTAACTCTTAAGGACGTGTTGCAGACTTGTTGAATAGATTCATTTTTCTTGTTTTGTTTGTTTTTGATGAAATTGCTTTTCTCGTCGAGAAAAGGCGTTTAACGCGATAAAAAGGTTTAGTGCGTTATGAATACGGGCTAGCTTACCAAAAGTACAAATGTGAACTAAATAAGGCCGGGAGTCGTTTTTATTGCTTAAAACACGATTTCTCGACCAGAATATGCTTTTTCAAAAAAGCCATGTTCCCATGGCGAGAGACTCGTTTTCTGTGAGAAAATGCATTAAAAGGAGGGATTTCATCAGAAACACTATAAATACATATTGTACTTGTCTGAAAACGCACAGAACCTTGAAATAGAAGGTTTCTCACCAAAAAACACATTGGTGAAACCCCTATCTTAAGGCTCTGAGTGTTTGCACACATGTACAAACAGGCATGTTTAAACTATAATGTTTTTAGTGAAATCATGTTTCTCTCGAGGAGAAAACGCGTTTAAAGCCATAAAAAGATCTCACTGTGTTTTGGCATTGACCAAGCTACCAACAACCTAAAAAATGATCAGAACTGGAGAAATTACACATTGACATTGGGTGAAATCATGTAACTCTTAAGGACGTGTTGCAGACTCGTTGAATAGATTCATTTTTCTTGTTTTGTTTGTTTTTGATGAAATTGTGCTTTTCTCGTCGAGAAAAGGCGTTTAACGCGATAAAAAGGTTTAGTGCGTTATGAATACGGGCTAGCTTACCAAAAGTACAAATGTGAACTAAATAAGGCCGGGAGTCGTTTTTATTGCTTAAAACACGATTTCTCGACCAGAATATGCTTTTTCAAAAAAGCCATGTTCCCATGGCGAGAGACTCGTTTTCTGTGAGAAAATGCATTAAAAGGAGGGATTTCATCAGAAACACTATAAATACATATTGTACTTGTCTGAAAACGCACAGAACCTTGAAATAGAAGGTTTCTCACCAAAAAACACATTGGTGGAACCCCTATCTTAAGGCTCTGAGTGTTTGCACACATGTACAAACAGGCATGTTTAAACTATAACGTTTTTAGTGAAATCATGTTTCTCTCGAGGAGAAAATGCGTTTAAAGCCATAAAAAGATCTCACTGTGTTTTGGCATTGACCAAGCTACCAACAAACCTAAAAAATGATCAGAACTGGAGAAATTACACATTGACATTGGGTGAAATCATGTAACTCTTAAGGACGTGTTGCAGACTTGTTGAATAGATTCATTTTTCTTGTTTTGTTTGTTTTTGATGAAATTGTGCTTTTCTCGTCGAGAAAAGGCGTTTAACGCGATAAAAAGGTTTAGTGCGTTATGAATACGGGCTAGCTTACCAAAAGTACAAATGTGAACTAAATAAGGCCGGGAGTCGTTTTTATTGCTTAAAACACGATTTCTCGACCAGAATATGCTTTTTCAAAAAAGCCATGTTCCCATGGCGAGAGACTCGTTTTCTGTGAGAAAATGCATTAAAAGGAGGGATTTCATCAGAAACACTATAAATACATATTGTACTTGTCTGAAAACGCACAGAACCTTGAAATAGAAGGTTTCTCACCAAAAAACACATTGGTGAAACCCCTATCTTAAGGCTCTGAGTGTTTGCACACATGTACAAACAGGCATGTTTAAACTATAACGTTTTTAGTGAAATCATGTTTCTCTCGAGGAGAAAACGCGTTTAAAGCCATAAAAAGATCTCACTGTGTTTTGGCATTGACCAAGCTACCAACAACCTAAAAAATGATCAGAACTGGAGAAATTACATATTGACATTGGGTGAAATCATGTAACTCTTAAGGACGTGTTGCAGACTTGTTGAATAGATTCATTTTTCTTGTTTTGTTTGTTTTTGATGAAATTGCTTTTCTCGTCGAGAAAAGGCGTTTAACGCGATAAAAAGGTTTAGTGCGTTATGAATACGGGCTAGCTTACCAAAAGTACAAATGTGAACTAAATAAGGCCGGGAGTCGTTTTTATTGCTTAAAACACGATAACTCGACCAGAAATTGCTTTTTCAAAAAAGCCATGTTCCCATGGCGAGAGACTCGTTTTCTGTGAGAAAATGCATTAAAAGGAGGGATTTCATCAGAAACACTATAAATACATATTGTACTTGTCTGAAAGCGCACAGAACCTTGAAATAGAAGGTTTCTCACCAAAAAACACATTGGTGAAACCCCTATCTTAAGGCTCTGAGTGTTTGCACACATGTACAAACAGGCATGTTTAAACTATAACGTTTTTAGTGAAATCATGTTTCTCTCGAGGAGAAAACGCGTTTAAAGCCATAAAAAGATCTCACTGTGTTTTGGCATTGACCAAGCTACCAACAAACCTAAAAAATGATCAGAACTGGAGAAATTACACATTGACATTGGGTGAAATCATGTAACTCTTAAGGACGTGTTGCAGACTTGTTGAATAGATTCATTTTTCTTGTTTTGTTTGTTTTTGATGAAATTGCTTTTCTCGTCGAGAAAAGGCGTTTAACGCGATAAAAAGGTTTAGTGCGTTATGAATACGGGCTAGCTTACCAAAAGTACAAATGTGAATTAAATAAGGCCGGGAGTCGTTTTTATTGCTTAAAACACGATTTCTCGACCAGAATATGCTTTTTCAAAAAAGCCATGTTCCCATGGCGAGAGACTCGTTTTCTGTGAGAAAATGCATTAAAAGGAGGGATTTCATCAGAAACACTATAAATACATATTGTACTTGTCTGAAAACGCACAGAACCTTGAAATAGAAGGTTTCTCACCAAAAAACACATTGGTGAAACCCCTATCTTAAGGCTCTGAGTGTTTGCACACATGTACAAACAGGCATGTTTAAACTATAACGTTTTTAGTGAAATCATGTTTCTCTCGAGGAGAAAACGCGTTTAAAGCCATAAAAAGATCTCACTGTGTTTTGGCATTGACCAAGCTACCAACAAACCTAAAAAATGATCAGAACTGGAGAAATTACATATTGACATTGGGTGAAATCATGTAACTCTTAAGGACGTGTTGCAGACTTGTTGAATAGATTCATTTTTCTTGTTTTGTTTGTTTTTGATGAAATTGCTTTTCTCGTCGAGAAAAGGCGTTTAACGCGATAAAAAGGTTTAGTGCGTTATGAATACGGGCTAGCTTACCAAAAGTACAAATGTGAACTAAATAAGGCCGGGAGTCGTTTTTATTGCTTAAAACACGATTTCTCGACCAGAATATGCTTTTTCAAAAAAGCCATGTTCCCATGGCGAGAGACTCGTTTTCTGTGAGAAAATGCATTAAAAGGAGGGATTTCATCAGAAACACTATAAATACATATTTTACTTGTCTGAAAACGCACAGAACCTTGAAAGGTTTCTCACCAAAAAACACATTGGTGAAACCCCTATCTTAAGGCTCTGAGTGTTTGCACACATGTACAAACAGGCATGTTTAAACTATAATGTTTTTAGTGAAATCATGTTTCTCTCGAGGAGAAAACGCGTTTAAAGCCATAAAAAGATCTCACTGTGTTTTGGCATTGACCAAGCTACCAACAACCTAAAAAATGATCAGAACTGGAGAAATTACACATTGACATTGGGTGAAATCATGTAACTCTTAAGGACGTGTTGCAGACTCGTTGAATAGATTCATTTTTCTTGTTTTGTTTGTTTTTGATGAAATTGTGCTTTTCTCGTCGAGAAAAGGCGTTTAACGCGATAAAAAGGTTTAGTGCGTTATGAATACGGGCTAGCTTACCAAAAGTACAAATGTGAACTAAATAAGGCCGGGAGTCGTTTTTATTGCTTAAAACACGATTTCTCGACCAGAATATGCTTTTTCAAAAAAGCCATGTTCCCATGGCGAGAGACTCGTTTTCTGTGAGAAAATGCATTAAAAGGAGGGATTTCATCAGAAACACTATAAATACATATTGTACTTGTCTGAAAACGCACAGAACCTTGAAATAGAAGGTTTCTCACCAAAAAACACATTGGTGAAACCCCTATCTTAAGGCTCTGAGTGTTTGCACACATGTACAAACAGGCATGTTTAAACTATAACGTTTTTAGTGAAATCATGTTTCTCTCGAGGAGAAAATGCGTTTAAAGCCATAAAAAGATCTCACTGTGTTTTGGCATTGACCAAGCTACCAACAAACCTAAAAAATGATCAGAACTGGAGAAATTACACATTGACATTGGGTGAAATCATGTAACTCTTAAGGACGTGTTGCAGACTTGTTGAATAGATTCATTTTTCTTGTTTTGTTTGTTTTTGATGAAATTGTGCTTTTCTCGTCGAGAAAAGGCGTTTAACGCGATAAAAAGGTTTAGTGCGTTATGAATACGGGCTAGCTTACCAAAAGTACAAATGTGAACTAAATAAGGCCGGGAGTCGTTTTTATTGCTTAAAACACGATTTCTCGACCAGAATATGCTTTTTCAAAAAAGCCATGTTCCCATGGCGAGAGACTCGTTTTCTGTGAGAAAATGCATTAAAAGGAGGGATTTCATCAGAAACACTATAAATACATATTGTACTTGTCTGAAAACGCACAGAACCTTGAAATAGAAGGTTTCTCACCAAAAAACACATTGGTGAAACCCCTATCTTAAGGCTCTGAGTGTTTGCACACATGTACAAACAGGCATGTTTAAACTATAACGTTTTTAGTGAAATCATGTTTCTCTCGAGGAGAAAACGCGTTTAAAGCCATAAAAAGATCTCACTGTGTTTTGGCATTGACCAAGCTACCAACAACCTAAAAAATGATCAGAACTGGAGAAATTACATATTGACATTGGGTGAAATCATGTAACTCTTAAGGACGTGTTGCAGACTTGTTGAATAGATTCATTTTTCTTGTTTTGTTTGTTTTTGATGAAATTGCTTTTCTCGTCGAGAAAAGGCGTTTAACGCGATAAAAAGGTTTAGTGCGTTATGAATACGGGCTAGCTTACCAAAAGTACAAATGTGAACTAAATAAGGCCGGGAGTCGTTTTTATTGCTTAAAACACGATAACTCGACCAGAAATTGCTTTTTCAAAAAAGCCATGTTCCCATGGCGAGAGACTCGTTTTCTGTGAGAAAATGCATTAAAAGGAGGGATTTCATCAGAAACACTATAAATACATATTGTACTTGTCTGAAAGCGCACAGAACCTTGAAATAGAAGGTTTCTCACCAAAAAACACATTGGTGAAACCCCTATCTTAAGGCTCTGAGTGTTTGCACACATGTACAAACAGGCATGTTTAAACTATAACGTTTTTAGTGAAATCATGTTTCTCTCGAGGAGAAAACGCGTTTAAAGCCATAAAAAGATCTCACTGTGTTTTGGCATTGACCAAGCTACCAACAAACCTAAAAAATGATCAGAACTGGAGAAATTACACATTGACATTGGGTGAAATCATGTAACTCTTAAGGACGTGTTGCAGACTTGTTGAATAGATTCATTTTTCTTGTTTTGTTTGTTTTTGATGAAATTGCTTTTCTCGTCGAGAAAAGGCGTTTAACGCGATAAAAAGGTTTAGTGCGTTATGAATACGGGCTAGCTTACCAAAAGTACAAATGTGAACTAAATAAGGCCCGGAGTGGTTTTTATTGCTTAAAACACGATAACTCGACCAGAAATTGCTTTTTCAAAAAAGCCATGTTCCCATGGCGAGAGACTCGTTTTCTGTGAGAAAATGCATTAAAAGGAGGGATTTCATCAGAAACACTATAAATACATATTGTACTTGTCTGAAAGCGCACAGAACCTTGAAATAGAAGGTTTCTCACCAAAAAACACATTGGTGAAACCCCTATCTTAAGGCTCTGAGTGTTTGCACACATGTACAAACAGGCATGTTTAAACTATAACGTTTTTAGTGAAATCATGTTTCTCTCGAGGAGAAAACGCGTTTAAAGCCATAAAAAGATCTCACTGTGTTTTGGCATTGACCAAGCTACCAACAAACCTAAAAAATGATCAGAACTGGAGAAATTACACATTGACATTGGGTGAAATCATGTAACTCTTAAGGACGTGTTGCAGACTTGTTGAATAGATTCATTTTTCTTGTTTTGTTTGTTTTTGATGAAATTGTGCTTTTCTCGTCGAGAAAAGGCGTTTAACGCGATAAAAAGGTTTAGTGCGTTATGAATACGGGCTAGCTTACCAAAAGTACAAATGTGAACTAAATAAGGCCGGGAGTCGTTTTTATTGCTTAAAACACGATAACTCGACCAGAAAATGCTTTTTCAAAAAAGCCATGTTCCCATGGCGAGAGACTCGTTTTCTGTGAGAAAATGCATTAAAAGGAGGGATTTCATCAGAAACACTATAAATACATATTGTACTTGTCTGAAAGCGCACAGAACCTTGAAATAGAAGGTTTCTCACCAAAAAACACATTGGTGAAACCCCTATCTTAAGGCTCTGAGTGTTTGCACACATGTACAAACAGGCATGTTTAAACTATAACGTTTTTAGTGAAATCATGTTTCTCTCGAGGAGAAAACGCGTTTAAAGCCATAAAAAGATCTCACTGTGTTTTGGCATTGACCAAGCTACCAACAAACCTAAAAAATGATCAGAACTGGAGAAATTACACATTGACATTGGGTGAAATCATGTAACTCTTAAGGACGTGTTGCAGACTTGTTGAATAGATTCATTTTTCTTGTTTTGGTTTGTTTTTGATGAAATTGCTTTTCTCGTCGAGAAAAGGCGTTTAACGCGATAAAAAGGTTTAGTGCGTTATGAATACGGGCTAGCTTACCAAAAGTACAAATGTGAACTAAATAAGGCCGGGAGTCGTTTTTATTGCTTAAAACACGATAACTCGACCAGAAATTGCTTTTTCAAAAAAGCCATGTTCCCATGGCGAGAGACTCGTTTTCTGTGAGAAAATGCATTAAAAGGAGGGATTTCATCAGAAACACTATAAATACACATTGTACTTGTCTGAAAGCGCACAGAACCTTGAAATAGAAGGTTTCTCACCAAAAAACACATTGGTGAAACCCCTATCTTAAGGCTCTGAGTGTTTGCACACATGTACAAACAGGCATGTTTAAACTATAACGTTTTTAGTGAAATCATGTTTCTCTCGAGGAGAAAACGCGTTTAAAGCCATAAAAAGATCTCACTGTGTTTTGGCATTGACCAAGCTACCAACAAACCTAAAAAATGATCAGAACTGGAGAAATTACACATTGACATTGGGTGAAATCATGTAACTCTTAAGGACGTGTTGCAGACTTGTTGAATAGATTCATTTTTCTTGTTTTGTTTGTTTTTGATGAAATTGTGCTTTTCTCGTCGAGAAAAGGCGTTTAACGCGATAAAAAGGTTTAGTGCGTTATGAATACGGGCTAGCTTACCAAAAGTACAAATGTGAACTAAATAAGGCCGGGAGTCGTTTTTATTGCTTAAAACACGATTTCTCGACCAGAATATGCTTTTTCAAAAAAGCCATGTTCCCATGGCGAGAGACTCGTTTTCTGTGAGAAAATGCATTAAAAGGAGGGATTTCATCAGAAACACTATAAATACATATTGTACTTGTCTGAAAACGCACAGAACCTTGAAATAGAAGGTTTCTCACCAAAAAACACATTGGTGAAACCCCTATCTTAAGGCTCTGAGTGTTTGCACACATGTACAAACAGGCATGTTTAAACTATAACGTTTTTAGTGAAATCATGTTTCTCTCGAGGAGAAAACGCGTTTAAAGCCATAAAAAGATCTCACTGTGTTTTGGCATTGACCAAGCTACCAACAACCTAAAAAATGATCAGAACTGGAGAAATTACATATTGACATTGGGTGAAATCATGTAACTCTTAAGGACGTGTTGCAGACTTGTTGAATAGATTCATTTTTCTTGTTTTGTTTGTTTTTGATGAAATTGCTTTTCTCGTCGAGAAAAGGCGTTTAACGCGATAAAAAGGTTTAGTGCGTTATGAATACGGGCTAGCTTACCAAAAGTACAAATGTGAACTAAATAAGGCCGGGAGTCGTTTTTATTGCTTAAAACACGATTTCTCGACCAGAATATGCTTTTTCAAAAAAGCCATGTTCCCATGGCGAGAGACTCGTTTTCTGTGAGAAAATGCATTAAAAGGAGGGATTTCATCAGAAACACTATAAATACATATTTTACTTGTCTGAAAACGCACAGAACCTTGAAAGGTTTCTCACCAAAAAACACATTGGTGAAACCCCTATCTTAAGGCTCTGAGTGTTTGCACACATGTACAAACAGGCATGTTTAAACTATAATGTTTTTAGTGAAATCATGTTTCTCTCGAGGAGAAAACGCGTTTAAAGCCATAAAAAGATCTCACTGTGTTTTGGCATTGACCAAGCTACCAACAACCTAAAAAATGATCAGAACTGGAGAAATTACACATTGACATTGGGTGAAATCATGTAACTCTTAAGGACGTGTTGCAGACTTGTTGAATAGATTCATTTTTCTTGTTTTGTTTGTTTTTGATGAAATTGCTTTTCTCGTCGAGAAAAGGCGTTTAACGCGATAAAAAGGTTTAGTGCGTTATGAATACGGGCTAGCTTACCAAAAGTACAAATGTGAACTAAATAAGGCCGGGAGTCGTTTTTATTGCTTAAAACACGATTTCTCGACCAGAATATGCTTTTTCAAAAAAGCCATGTTCCCATGGCGAGAGACTCGTTTTCTGTGAGAAAATGCATTAAAAGGAGGGATTTCATGAGAAACACTATAAATACATATTGTACTTGTCTGAAAACGCACAGAACCTTGAAAGGTTTCTCACCAAAAAACACATTGGTGAAACCCCTATCTTAAGGCTCTGAGTGTTTGCACACATGTACAAACAGGCATGTTTAAACTATAATGTTTTTAGTGAAATCATGTTTCTCTCGAGGAGAAAACGCGTTTAAAGCCATAAAAAGATCTCACTGTGTCTTGGCATTGACCAAGCTACCAACAACCTAAAAAATGATCAGAACTGGAGAAATTACACATTGACATTGGGTGAAATCATGTAACTCTTAAGGACGTGTTACAGACTTGTTGAATAGATTCATTTTTCTTGTTTTGTTTGTTTTTGATGAAATTGTGCTTTTCTCGTCGAGAAAAGGCGTTTAACGCGATAAAAAGGTTTAGTGCGTTATGAATACGGGCTAGCTTACCAAAAGTACAAATGTGAACTAAATAAGGCCGGGAGTCGTTTTTATTGCTTAAAACACGATTTCTCGACCAGAATATGCTTTTTCAAAAAAGCCATGTTCCCATGGCGAGAGACTCGTTTTCTGTGAGAAAATGCATTAAAAGGAGGGATTTCATCAGAAACACTATAAATACATATTGTACTTGTCTGAAAACGCACAGAACCTTGAAATAGAAGGTTTCTCACCAAAAAACACATTGGTGAAACCCCTATCTTAAGGCTCTGAGTGTTTGCACACATGTACAAACAGGCATGTTTAAACTATAACGTTTTTAGTGAAATCATGTTTCTCTCGAGGAGAAAACGCGTTTAAAGCCATAAAAAGATCTCACTGTGTTTTGGCATTGACCAAGCTACCAACAAACCTAAAAAATGATCAGAACTGGAGAAATTACACATTGACATTGGGTGAAATCATGTAACTCTTAAGGACGTGTTGCAGACTTGTTGAATAGATTCATTTTTCTTGTTTTGTTTGTTTTTGATGAAATTGTGCTTTTCTCGTCGAGAAAAGGCGTTTAACGCGATAAAAAGGTTTAGTGCGTTATGAATACGGGCTAGCTTACCAAAAGTACAAATGTGAACTAAATAAGGCCGGGAGTCGTTTTTATTGCTTAAAACACGATTTCTCGACCAGAATATGCTTTTTCAAAAAAGCCATGTTCCCATGGCGAGAGACTCGTTTTCTGTGAGAAAATGCATTAAAAGGAGGGATTTCATCAGAAACACTATAAATACATATTGTACTTGTCTGAAAACGCACAGAACCTTGAAATAGAAGGTTTCTCACCAAAAAACACATTGGTGAAACCCCTATCTTAAGGCTCTGAGTGTTTGCACACATGTACAAACAGGCATGTTTAAACTATAACGTTTTTAGTGAAATCATGTTTCTCTCGAGGAGAAAACGCGTTTAAAGCCATAAAAAGATCTCACTGTGTTTTGGCATTGACCAAGCTACCAACAACCTAAAAAATGATCAGAACTGGAGAAATTACATATTGACATTGGGTGAAATCATGTAACTCTTAAGGACGTGTTGCAGACTTGTTGAATAGATTCATTTTTCTTGTTTTGTTTGTTTTTGATGAAATTGCTTTTCTCGTCGAGAAAAGGCGTTTAACGCGATAAAAAGGTTTAGTGCGTTATGAATACGGGCTAGCTTACCAAAAGTACAAATGTGAACTAAATAAGGCCGGGAGTCGTTTTTATTGCTTAAAACACGATTTCTCGACCAGAATATGCTTTTTCAAAAAAGCCATGTTCCCATGGCGAGAGACTCGTTTTCTGTGAGAAAATGCATTAAAAGGAGGGATTTCATCAGAAACACTATAAATACATATTTTACTTGTCTGAAAACGCACAGAACCTTGAAAGGTTTCTCACCAAAAAACACATTGGTGAAACCCCTATCTTAAGGCTCTGAGTGTTTGCACACATGTACAAACAGGCATGTTTAAACTATAATGTTTTTAGTGAAATCATGTTTCTCTCGAGGAGAAAACGCGTTTAAAGCCATAAAAAGATCTCACTGTGTTTTGGCATTGACCAAGCTACCAACAACCTAAAAAATGATCAGAACTGGAGAAATTACACATTGACATTGGGTGAAATCATGTAACTCTTAAGGACGTGTTACAGACTTGTTGAATAGATTCATTTTTCTTGTTTTGTTTGTTTTTGATGAAATTGTGCTTTTCTCGTCGAGAAAAGGCGTTTAACGCGATAAAAAGGTTTAGTGCGTTATGAATACGGGCTAGCTTACCAAAAGTACAAATGTGAACTAAATAAGGCCGGGAGTCGTTTTTATTGCTTAAAACACGATTTCTCGACCAGAATATGCTTTTTCAAAAAAGCCATGTTCCCATGGCGAGAGACTCGTTTTCTGTGAGAAAATGCATTAAAAGGAGGGATTTCATGAGAAACACTATAAATACATATTGTACTTGTCTGAAAACGCACAGAACCTTGAAATAGAAGGTTTCTCACCAAAAAACACATTGGTGAAACCCCTATCTTAAGGCTCTGAGTGTTTGCACACATGTACAAACAGGCATGTTTAAACTATAACGTTTTTAGTGAAATCATGTTTCTCTCGAGGAGAAAACGCGTTTAAAGCCATAAAAAGATCTCACTGTGTTTTGGCATTGACCAAGCTACCAACAAACCTAAAAAATGATCAGAACTGGAGAAATTACACATTGACATTGGGTGAAATCATGTAACTCTTAAGGACGTGTTGCAGACTTGTTGAATAGATTCATTTTTCTTGTTTTGTTTGTTTTTGATGAAATTGTGCTTTTCTCGTCGAGAAAAGGCGTTTAACGCGATAAAAAGGTTTAGTGCGTTATGAATACGGGCTAGCTTACCAAAAGTACAAATGTGAACTAAATAAGGCCGGGAGTCGTTTTTATTGCTTAAAACACGATTTCTCGACCAGAATATGCTTTTTCAAAAAAGCCATGTTCCCATGGCGAGAGACTCGTTTTCTGTGAGAAAATGCATTAAAAGGAGGGATTTCATGAGAAACACTATAAATACATATTGTACTTGTCTGAAAACGCACAGAACCTTGAAATAGAAGGTTTCTCACCAAAAAACACATTGGTGAAACCCCTATCTTAAGGCTCTGAGTGTTTGCACACATGTACAAACAGGCATGTTTAAACTATAACGTTTTTAGTGAAATCATGTTTCTCTCGAGGAGAAAACGCGTTTAAAGCCATAAAAAGATCTCACTGTGTTTTGGCATTGACCAAGCTACCAACAACCTAAAAAATGATCAGAACTGGAGAAATTACATATTGACATTGGGTGAAATCATGTAACTCTTAAGGACGTGTTGCAGACTTGTTGAATAGATTCATTTTTCTTGTTTTGTTTGTTTTTGATGAAATTGCTTTTCTCGTCGAGAAAAGGCGTTTAACGCGATAAAAAGGTTTAGTGCGTTATGAATACGGGCTAGCTTACCAAAAGTACAAATGTGAACTAAATAAGGCCGGGAGTCGTTTTTATTGCTTAAAACACGATTTCTCGACCAGAATATGCTTTTTCAAAAAAGCCATGTTCCCATGGCGAGAGACTCGTTTTCTGTGAGAAAATGCATTAAAAGGAGGGATTTCATCAGAAACACTATAAATACATATTTTACTTGTCTGAAAACGCACAGAACCTTGAAATAGAGGGTTTCTCACCAAAAAACACATTGGTGAAACCCCTATCTTAAGGCTCTGAGTGTTTGCACACATGTACAAACAGGCATGTTTAAACTATAATGTTTTTAGTGAAATCATGTTTCTCTCGAGGAGAAAACGCGTTTAAAGCCATAAAAAGATCTCACTGTGTTTTGGCATTGACCAAGCTACCAACAACCTAAAAAATGATCAGAACTGGAGAAATTACATATTGACATTGGGTGAAATCATGTAACTCTTAAGGACGTGTTGCAGACTTGTTGAATAGATTCATTTTTCTTGTTTTGTTTGTTTTTGATGAAATTGTGCTTTTCTCGTCGAGAAAAGGCGTTTAACGCGATAAAAAGGTTTAGTGCGTTATGAATACGGGCTAGCTTACCAAAAGTACAAATGTGAACTAAATAAGGCCGGGAGTCGTTTTTATTGCTTAAAACACGATTTCTCGACCAGAATATGCTTTTTCAAAAAAGCCATGTTCCCATGGCGAGAGACTCGTTTTCTGTGAGAAAATGCATTAAAAGGAGGGATTTCATGAGAAACACTATAAATACATATTGTACTTGTCTGAAAACGCACAGAACCTTGAAATAGAAGGTTTCTCACCAAAAAACACATTGGTGAAACCCCTATCTTAAGGCTCTGAGTGTTTGCACACATGTACAAACAGGCATGTTTAAACTATAACGTTTTTAGTGAAATCATGTTTCTCTCGAGGAGAAAACGCGTTTAAAGCCATAAAAAGATCTCACTGTGTTTTGGCATTGACCAAGCTACCAACAAACCTAAAAAATGATCAGAACTGGAGAAATTACACATTGACATTGGGTGAAATCATGTAACTCTTAAGGACGTGTTGCAGACTTGTTGAATAGATTCATTTTTCTTGTTTTGTTTGTTTTTGATGAAATTGTGCTTTTCTCGTCGAGAAAAGGCGTTTAACGCGATAAAAAGGTTTAGTGCGTTATGAATACGGGCTAGCTTACCAAAAGTACAAATGTGAACTAAATAAGGCCGGGAGTCGTTTTTATTGCTTAAAACACGATTTCTCGACCAGAATATGCTTTTTCAAAAAAGCCATGTTCCCATGGCGAGAGACTCGTTTTCTGTGAGAAAATGCATTAAAAGGAGGGATTTCATCAGAAACACTATAAATACATATTTTACTTGTCTGAAAACGCACAGAACCTTGAAATAGAGGGTTTCTCACCAAAAAACACATTGGTGAAACCCCTATCTTAAGGCTCTGAGTGTTTGCACACATGTACAAACAGGCATGTTTAAACTATAATGTTTTTAGTGAAATCATGTTTCTCTCGAGGAGAAAACGCGTTTAAAGCCATAAAAAGATCTCACTGTGTTTTGGCATTGACCAAGCTACCAACAACCTAAAAAATGATCAGAACTGGAGAAATTACATATTGACATTGGGTGAAATCATGTAACTCTTAAGGACGTGTTGCAGACTTGTTGAATAGATTCATTTTTCTTGTTTTGTTTGTTTTTGATGAAATTGTGCTTTTCTCGTCGAGAAAAGGCGTTTAACGCGATAAAAAGGTTTAGTGCGTTATGAATACGGGCTAGCTTACCAAAAGTACAAATGTGAACTAAATAAGGCCGGGAGTCGTTTTTATTGCTTAAAACACGATTTCTCGACCAGAATATGCTTTTTCAAAAAAGCCATGTTCCCATGGCGAGAGACTCGTTTTCTGTGAGAAAATGCATTAAAAGGAGGGATTTCATGAGAAACACTATAAATACATATTGTACTTGTCTGAAAACGCACAGAACCTTGAAATAGAAGGTTTCTCACCAAAAAACACATTGGTGAAACCCCTATCTTAAGGCTCTGAGTGTTTGCACACATGTACAAACAGGCATGTTTAAACTATAACGTTTTTAGTGAAATCATGTTTCTCTCGAGGAGAAAACGCGTTTAAAGCCATAAAAAGATCTCACTGTGTTTTGGCATTGACCAAGCTACCAACAAACCTAAAAAATGATCAGAACTGGAGAAATTACACATTGACATTGGGTGAAATCATGTAACTCTTAAGGACGTGTTGCAGACTTGTTGAATAGATTCATTTTTCTTGTTTTGTTTGTTTTTGATGAAATTGTGCTTTTCTCGTCGAGAAAAGGCGTTTAACGCGATAAAAAGGTTTAGTGCGTTATGAATACGGGCTAGCTTACCAAAAGTACAAATGTGAACTAAATAAGGCCGGGAGTCGTTTTTATTGCTTAAAACACGATTTCTCGACCAGAATATGCTTTTTCAAAAAAGCCATGTTCCCATGGCGAGAGACTCGTTTTCTGTGAGAAAATGCATTAAAAGGAGGGATTTCATCAGAAACACTATAAATACATATTGTACTTGTCTGAAAACGCACAGAACCTTGAAATAGAAGGTTTCTCACCAAAAAACACATTGGTGAAACCCCTATCTTAAGGCTCTGAGTGTTTGCACACATGTACAAACAGGCATGTTTAAACTATAACGTTTTTAGTGAAATCATGTTTCTCTCGAGGAGAAAACGCGTTTAAAGCCATAAAAAGATCTCACTGTGTTTTGGCATTGACCAAGCTACCAACAAACCTAAAAAATGATCAGAACTGGAGAAATTACACATTGACATTGGGTGAAATCATGTAACTCTTAAGGACGTGTTGCAGACTTGTTGAATAGATTCATTTTTCTTGTTTTGTTTGTTTTTGATGAAATTGTGCTTTTCTCGTCGAGAAAAGGCGTTTAACGCGATAAAAAGGTTTAGTGCGTTATGAATACGGGCTAGCTTACCAAAAGTACAAATGTGAACTAAATAAGGCCGGGAGTCGTTTTTATTGCTTAAAACACGATTTCTCGACCAGAATATGCTTTTTCAAAAAAGCCATGTTCCCATGGCGAGAGACTCGTTTTCTGTGAGAAAATGCATTAAAAGGAGGGATTTCATCAGAAACACTATAAATACATATTGTACTTGTCTGAAAACGCACAGAACCTTGAAATAGAAGGTTTCTCACCAAAAAACACATTGGTGAAACCCCTATCTTAAGGCTCTGAGTGTTTGCACACATGTACAAACAGGCATGTTTAAACTATAACGTTTTTAGTGAAATCATGTTTCTCTCGAGGAGAAAACGCGTTTAAAGCCATAAAAAGATCTCACTGTGTTTTGGCATTGACCAAGCTACCAACAAACCTAAAAAATGATCAGAACTGGAGAAATTACACATTGACATTGGGTGAAATCATGTAACTCTTAAGGACGTGTTGCAGACTTGTTGAATAGATTCATTTTTCTTGTTTTGTTTGTTTTTGATGAAATTGTGCTTTTCTCGTCGAGAAAAGGCGTTTAACGCGATAAAAAGGTTTAGTGCGTTATGAATACGGGCTAGCTTACCAAAAGTACAAATGTGAACTAAATAAGGCCGGGAGTCGTTTTTATTGCTTAAAACACGATTTCTCGACCAGAATATGCTTTTTCAAAAAAGCCATGTTCCCATGGCGAGAGACTCGTTTTCTGTGAGAAAATGCATTAAAAGGAGGGATTTCATCAGAAACACTATAAATACATATTGTACTTGTCTGAAAACGCACAGAACCTTGAAATAGAAGGTTTCTCACCAAAAAACACATTGCTGAAACCCCTATCTTAAGGCTCTGAGTGTTTGCACACATGTACAAACAGGCATGTTTAAACTATAACGTTTTTAGTGAAATCATGTTTCTCTCGAGGAGAAAACGCGTTTAAAGCCATAAAAAGATCTCACTGTGTTTTGGCATTGACCAAGCTACCAACAAACCTAAAAAATGATCAGAACTGGAGAAATTACACATTGACATTGGGTGAAATCATGTAACTCTTAAGGACGTGTTGCAGACTTGTTGAATAGATTCATTTTTCTTGTTTTGTTTGTTTTTGATGAAATTGCTTTTCTCGTCGAGAAAAGGCGTTTAACGCGATAAAAAGGTTTAGTGCGTTATGAATACGGGCTAGCTTACCAAAAGTACAAATGTGAACTAAATAAGGCCGGGAGTCGTTTTTATTGCTTAAAACACGATTTCTCGACCAGAATATGCTTTTTCAAAAAAGCCATGTTCCCATGGCGAGAGACTCGTTTTCTGTGAGAAAATGCATTAAAAGGAGGGATTTCATGAGAAACACTATAAATACATATTGTACTTGTCTGAAAACGCACAGAACCTTGAAATAGAAGGTTTCTCACCAAAAAACACATTGGTGAAACCCCTATCTTAAGGCTCTGAGTGTTTGCACACATGTACAAACAGGCATGGTTAAACTATAACGTTTTTAGTGAAATCATGTTTCTCTCGAGGAGAAAACGCGTTTAAAGCCATAAAAAGATCTCACTGTGTTTTGGCATTGACCAAGCTACCAACAAACCTAAAAAATGATCAGAACTGGAGAAATTACACATTGACATTGGGTGAAATCATGTAACTCTTAAGGACGTGTTGCAGACTTGTTGAATAGATTCATTTTTCTTGTTTTGTTTGTTTTTGATGAAATTGTGCTTTTCTCGTCGAGAAAAGGCGTTTAACGCGATAAAAAGGTTTAGCGCGTTATGAATACGGGCTAGCTTACCAAAAGTACAAATGTGAACTATATAAGGCCGGGAGTCGTTTTTATTGCTTAAAACACGATTTCTCGACCAGAATATGCTTTTTCAAAAAAGCCATGTTCCCATGGCGAGAGACTCGTTTTCTGTGAGAAAATGCATTAAAAGGAGGGATTTCATCAGAAACACTATAAATACATATTGTACTTGTCTGAAAACGCACAGAACCTTGAAATAGAAGGTTTCTCACCAAAAAACACATTGGTGAAACCCCTATCTTAAGGCTCTGAGTGTTTGCACACATGTACAAACAGGCATGTTTAAACTATAACGTTTTTAGTGAAATCATGTTTCTCTCGAGGAGAAAACGCGTTTAAAGCCATAAAAAGATCTCACTGTGTTTTGGCATTGACCAAGCTACCAACAACCTAAAAAATGATCAGAACTGGAGAAATTACATATTGACATTGGGTGAAATCATGTAACTCTTAAGGACGTGTTGCAGACTTGTTGAATAGATTCATTTTTCTTGTTTTGTTTGTTTTTGATGAAATTGCTTTTCTCGTCGAGAAAAGGCGTTTAACGCGATAAAAAGGTTTAGTGCGTTATGAATACGGGCTAGCTTACCAAAAGTACAAATGTGAACTAAATAAGGCCGGGAGTCGTTTTTATTGCTTAAAACACGATTTCTCGACCAGAATATGCTTTTTCAAAAAAGCCATGTTCCCATGGCGAGAGACTCGTTTTCTGTGAGAAAATGCATTAAAAGGAGGGATTTCATCAGAAACACTATAAAGACATATTTTACTTGTCTGAAAACGCACAGAACCTTGAAAGGTTTCTCACCAAAAAACACATTGGTGAAACCCCTATCTTAAGGCTCTGAGTGTTTGCACACATGTACAAACAGGCATGTTTAAACTATAACGTTTTTAGTGAAATCATGTTTCTCTCGAGGAGAAAACGCGTTTAAAGCCATAAAAAGATCTCACTGTGTTTTGGCATTGACCAAGCTACCAACAACCTAAAAAATGATCAGAACTGGAGAAATTACACATTGACATTGGGTGAAATCATGTAACTCTTAAGGACGTGTTGCAGACTTGTTGAATAGATTCATTTTTCTTGTTTTGTTTGTTTTTGATGAAATTGCTTTTCTCGTCGAGAAAAGGCGTTTAACGCGATAAAAAGGTTTAGTGCGTTATGAATACGGGCTAGCTTACCAAAAGTACAAATGTGAACTAAATAAGGCCGGGAGTCGTTTTTATTGCTTAAAACACGATTTCTCGACCAGAATATGCTTTTTCAAAAAAGCCATGTTCCCATGGCGAGAGACTCGTTTTCTGTGAGAAAATGCATTAAAAGGAGGGATTTCATCAGAAACACTATAAATACATATTGTACTTGTCTGAAAACGCACAGAACCTTGAAATAGAAGGTTTCTCACCAAAAAACACATTGGTGAAACCCCTATCTTAAGGCTCTGAGTGTTTGCACACATGTACAAACAGGCATGTTTAAACTATAACGTTTTTAGTGAAATCATGTTTCTCTCGAGGAGAAAACGCGTTTAAAGCCATAAAAAGATCTCACTGTGTTTTGGCATTGACCAAGCTACCAACAAACCTAAAAAATGATCAGAACTGGAGAAATTACACATTGACATTGGGTGAAATCATGTAACTCTTAAGGACGTGTTGCAGACTTGTTGAATAGATTCATTTTTCTTGTTTTGTTTGTTTTTGATGAAATTGTGCTTTTCTCGTCGAGAAAAGGCGTTTAACGCGATAAAAAGGTTTAGTGCGTTATGAATACGGGCTAGCTTACCAAAAGTACAAATGTGAACTAAATAAGGCCGGGAGTCGTTTTTATTGCTTAAAACACGATTTCTCGACCAGAATATGCTTTTTCAAAAAAGCCATGTTCCCATGGCGAGAGACTCGTTTTCTGTGAGAAAATGCATTAAAAGGAGGGATTTCATGAGAAACACTATAAATACATATTGTACTTGTCTGAAAACGCACAGAACCTTGAAATAGAAGGTTTCTCACCAAAAAACACATTGGTGAAACCCCTATCTTAAGGCTCTGAGTGTTTGCACACATGTACAAACAGGCATGTTTAAACTATAACGTTTTTAGTGAAATCATGTTTCTCTCGAGGAGAAAACGCGTTTAAAGCCATAAAAAGATCTCACTGTGTTTTGGCATTGACCAAGCTACCAACAAACCTAAAAAATGATCAGAACTGGAGAAATTACACATTGACATTGGGTGAAATCATGTAACTCTTGAGACGTGTTGCAGACTTGTTGAATAGATTCATTTTTCTTGTTTTGTTTGTTTTTGATGAAATTGTGCTTTTCTCGTCGAGAAAAGGCGTTTAACGCGATAAAAAGGTTTAGTGCGTTATGAATACGGGCTAGCTTACCAAAAGTACAAATGTGAACTAAATAAGGCCGGGAGTCGTTTTTATTGCTTAAAACACGATTTCTCGACCAGAATATGCTTTTTCAAAAAAGCCATGTTCCCATGGCGAGAGACTCGTTTTCTGTGAGAAAATGCATTAAAAGGAGGGATTTCATCAGAAACACTATAAATACATATTGTACTTGTCTGAAAACGCACAGAACCTTGAAATAGAAGGTTTCTCACCAAAAAGCACATTGGTGAAACCCCTATCTTAAGGCTCTGAGTGTTTGCACACATGTACAAACAGGCATGTTTAAACTATAACGTTTTTAGTGAAATCATGTTTCTCTCGAGGAGAAAACGCGTTTAAAGCCATAAAAAGATCTCACTGTGTTTTGGCATTGACCAAGCTACCAACAAACCTAAAAAATGATCAGAACTGGAGAAATTACACATTGACATTGGGTGAAATCATGTAACTCTTAAGGACGTGTTGCAGACTTGTTGAATAGATTCATTTTTCTTGTTTTGTTTGTTTTTGATGAAATTGTGCTTTTCTCGTCGAGAAAAGGCGTTTAACGCGATAAAAAGGTTTAGTGCGTTATGAATACGGGCTAGCTTACCAAAAGTACAAATGTGAACTAAATAAGGCCGGGAGTCGTTTTTATTGCTTAAAACACGATTTCTCGACCAGAATATGCTTTTTCAAAAAAGCCATGTTCCCATGGCGAGAGACTCGTTTTCTGTGAGAAAATGCATTAAAAGGAGGGATTTCATGAGAAACACTATAAATACATATTGTACTTGTCTGAAAACGCACAGAACCTTGAAATAGAAGGTTTCTCACCAAAAAACACATTGGTGAAACCCCTATCTTAAGGCTCTGAGTGTTTGCACACATGTACAAACAGGCATGTTTAAACTATAACGTTTTTAGTGAAATCATGTTTCTCTCGAGGAGAAAACGCGTTTAAAGCCATAAAAAGATCTCACTGTGTTTTGGCATTGACCAAGCTACCAACAAACCTAAAAAATGATCAGAACTGGAGAAATTACACATTGACATTGGGTGAAATCATGTAACTCTTAAGGACGTGTTGCAGACTTGTTGAATAGATTCATTTTTCTTGTTTTGTTTGTTTTTGATGAAATTGTGCTTTTCTCGTCGAGAAAAGGCGTTTAACGCGATAAAAAGGTTTAGTGCGTTATGAATACGGGCTAGCTTACCAAAAGTACAAATGTGAACTAAATAAGGCCGGGAGTCGTTTTTATTGCTTAAAACACGATTTCTCGACCAGAATATGCTTTTTCAAAAAAGCCATGTTCCCATGGCGAGAGACTCGTTTTCTGTGAGAAAATGCATTAAAAGGAGGGATTTCATCAGAAACACTATAAATACATATTGTACTTGTCTGAAAACGCACAGAACCTTGAAATAGAAGGTTTCTCACCAAAAAACACATTGGTGAAACCCCTATCTTAAGGCTCTGAGTGTTTGCACACATGTACAAACAGGCATGTTTAAACTATAACGTTTTTAGTGAAATCATGTTTCTCTCGAGGAGAAAACGCGTTTAAAGCCATAAAAAGATCTCACTGTGTTTTGGCATTGACCAAGCTACCAACAACCTAAAAAATGATCAGAACTGGAGAAATTACATATTGACATTGGGTGAAATCATGTAACTCTTAAGGACGTGTTGCAGACTTGTTGAATAGATTCATTTTTCTTGTTTTGTTTGTTTTTGATGAAATTGCTTTTCTCGTCGAGAAAAGGCGTTTAACGCGATAAAAAGGTTTAGTGCGTTATGAATACGGGCTAGCTTACCAAAAGTACAAATGTGAACTAAATAAGGCCGGGAGTCGTTTTTATTGCTTAAAACACGATTTCTCGACCAGAATATGCTTTTTCAAAAAAGCCATGTTCCCATGGCGAGAGACTCGTTTTCTGTGAGAAAATGCATTAAAAGGAGGGATTTCATCAGAAACACTATAAATACATATTGTACTTGTCTGAAAACGCACAGAACCTTGAAATAGAAGGTTTCTCACCAAAAAGCACATTGGTGAAACCCCTATCTTAAGGCTCTGAGTGTTTGCACACATGTACAAACAGGCATGTTTAAACTATAACGTTTTTAGTGAAATCATGTTTCTCTCGAGGAGAAAACGCGTTTAAAGCCATAAAAAGATCTCACTGTGTTTTGGCATTGACCAAGCTACCAACAAACCTAAAAAATGATCAGAACTGGAGAAATTACACATTGACATTGGGTGAAATCATGTAACTCTTAAGGACGTGTTGCAGACTTGTTGAATAGATTCATTTTTCTTGTTTTGTTTGTTTTTGATGAAATTGTGCTTTTCTCGTCGAGAAAAGGCGTTTAACGCGATAAAAAGGTTTAGTGCGTTATGAATACGGGCTAGCTTACCAAAAGTACAAATGTGAACTAAATAAGGCCGGGAGTCGTTTTTATTGCTTAAAACACGATTTCTCGACCAGAATATGCTTTTTCAAAAAAGCCATGTTCCCATGGCGAGAGACTCGTTTTCTGTGAGAAAATGCATTAAAAGGAGGGATTTCATGAGAAACACTATAAATACATATTGTACTTGTCTGAAAACGCACAGAACCTTGAAATAGAAGGTTTCTCACCAAAAAACACATTGGTGAAACCCCTATCTTAAGGCTCTGAGTGTTTGCACACATGTACAAACAGGCATGTTTAAACTATAACGTTTTTAGTGAAATCATGTTTCTCTCGAGGAGAAAACGCGTTTAAAGCCATAAAAAGATCTCACTGTGTTTTGGCATTGACCAAGCTACCAACAAACCTAAAAAATGATCAGAACTGGAGAAATTACACATTGACATTGGGTGAAATCATGTAACTCTTAAGGACGTGTTGCAGACTTGTTGAATAGATTCATTTTTCTTGTTTTGTTTGTTTTTGATGAAATTGTGCTTTTCTCGTCGAGAAAAGGCGTTTAACGCGATAAAAAGGTTTAGTGCGTTATGAATACGGGCTAGCTTACCAAAAGTACAAATGTGAACTAAATAAGGCCGGGAGTCGTTTTTATTGCTTAAAACACGATTTCTCGACCAGAATATGCTTTTTCAAAAAAGCCATGTTCCCATGGCGAGAGACTCGTTTTCTGTGAGAAAATGCATTAAAAGGAGGGATTTCATCAGAAACACTATAAATACATATTGTACTTGTCTGAAAACGCACAGAACCTTGAAATAGAAGGTTTCTCACCAAAAAACACATTGGTGAAACCCCTATCTTAAGGCTCTGAGTGTTTGCACACATGTACAAACAGGCATGTTTAAACTATAACGTTTTTAGTGAAATCATGTTTCTCTCGAGGAGAAAACGCGTTTAAAGCCATAAAAAGATCTCACTGTGTTTTGGCATTGACCAAGCTACCAACAACCTAAAAAATGATCAGAACTGGAGAAATTACATATTGACATTGGGTGAAATCATGTAACTCTTAAGGACGTGTTGCAGACTTGTTGAATAGATTCATTTTTCTTGTTTTGTTTGTTTTTGATGAAATTGCTTTTCTCGTCGAGAAAAGGCGTTTAACGCGATAAAAAGGTTTAGTGCGTTATGAATACGGGCTAGCTTACCAAAAGTACAAATGTGAACTAAATAAGGCCGGGAGTCGTTTTTATTGCTTAAAACACGATTTCTCGACCAGAATATGCTTTTTCAAAAAAGCCATGTTCCCATGGCGAGAGACTCGTTTTCTGTGAGAAAATGCATTAAAAGGAGGGATTTCATCAGAAACACTATAAATACATATTTTACTTGTCTGAAAACGCACAGAACCTTGAAAGGTTTCTCACCAAAAAACACATTGGTGAAACCCCTATCTTAAGGCTCTGAGTGTTTGCACACATGTACAAACAGGCATGTTTAAACTATAATGTTTTTAGTGAAATCATGTTTCTCTCGAGGAGAAAACGCGTTTAAAGCCATAAAAAGATCTCACTGTGTTTTGGCATTGACCAAGCTACCAACAACCTAAAAAATGATCAGAACTGGAGAAATTACACATTGACATTGGGTGAAATCATGTAACTCTTAAGGACGTGTTGCAGACTTGTTGAATAGATTCATTTTTCTTGTTTTGTTTGTTTTTGATGAAATTGCTTTTCTCGTCGAGAAAAGGCGTTTAACGCGATAAAAAGGTTTAGTGCGTTATGAATACGGGCTAGCTTACCAAAAGTACAAATGTGAACTAAATAAGGCCGGGAGTCGTTTTTATTGCTTAAAACACGATTTCTCGACCAGAATATGCTTTTTCAAAAAAGCCATGTTCCCATGGCGAGAGACTCGTTTTCTGTGAGAAAATGCATTAAAAGGAGGGATTTCATCAGAAACACTATAAATACATATTGTACTTGTCTGAAAACGCACAGAACCTTGAAATAGAAGGTTTCTCACCAAAAAACACATTGGTGAAACCCCTATCTTAAGGCTCTGAGTGTTTGCACACATGTACAAACAGGCATGTTTAAACTATAACGTTTTTAGTGAAATCATGTTTCTCTCGAGGAGAAAACGCGTTTAAAGCCATAAAAAGATCTCACTGTGTTTTGGCATTGACCAAGCTACCAACAAACCTAAAAAATGATCAGAACTGGAGAAATTACACATTGACATTGGGTGAAATCATGTAACTCTTAAGGACGTGTTGCAGACTTGTTGAATAGATTCATTTTTCTTGTTTTGTTTGTTTTTGATGAAATTGTGCTTTTCTCGTCGAGAAAAGGCGTTTAACGCGATAAAAAGGTTTAGTGCGTTATGAATACGGGCTAGCTTACCAAAAGTACAAATGTGAACTAAATAAGGCCGGGAGTCGTTTTTATTGCTTAAAACACGATTTCTCGACCAGAATATGCTTTTTCAAAAAAGCCATGTTCCCATGGCGAGAGACTCGTTTTCTGTGAGAAAATGCATTAAAAGGAGGGATTTCATGAGAAACACTATAAATACATATTGTACTTGTCTGAAAACGCACAGAACCTTGAAATAGAAGGTTTCTCACCAAAAAACACATTGGTGAAACCCCTATCTTAAGGCTCTGAGTGTTTGCACACATGTACAAACAGGCATGTTTAAACTAGAACGTTTTTAGTGAAATCATGTTTCTCTCGAGGAGAAAACGCGTTTAAAGCCATAAAAAGATCTCACTGTGTTTTGGCATTGACCAAGCTACCAACAAACCTAAAAAATGATCAGAACTGGAGAAATTACACATTGACATTGGGTGAAATCATGTAACTCTTAAGGACGTGTTGCAGACTTGTTGAATAGATTCATTTTTCTTGTTTTGTTTGTTTTTGATGAAATTGTGCTTTTCTCGTCGAGAAAAGGCGTTTAACGCGATAAAAAGGTTTAGTGCGTTATGAATACGGGCTAGCTTACCAAAAGTACAAATGTGAACTAAATAAGGCCGGGAGTCGTTTTTATTGCTTAAAACACGATTTCTCGACCAGAATATGCTTTTTCAAAAAAGCCATGTTCCCATGGCGAGAGACTCGTTTTCTGTGAGAAAATGCATTAAAAGGAGGGATTTCATCAGAAACACTATAAATACATATTGTACTTGTCTGAAAACGCACAGAACCTTGAAATAGAAGGTTTCTCACCAAAAAACACATTGGTGAAACCCCTATCTTAAGGCTCTGAGTGTTTGCACACATGTACAAACAGGCATGTTTAAACTATAACGTTTTTAGTGAAATCATGTTTCTCTCGAGGAGAAAACGCGTTTAAAGCCATAAAAAGATCTCACTGTGTTTTGGCATTGACCAAGCTACCAACAAACCTAAAAAATGATCAGAACTGGAGAAATTACACATTGACATTGGGTGAAATCATGTAACTCTTAAGGACGTGTTGCAGACTTGTTGAATAGATTCATTTTTCTTGTTTTGTTTGTTTTTGATGAAATTGTGCTTTTCTCGTCGAGAAAAGGCGTTTAACGCGATAAAAAGGTTTAGTGCGTTATGAATACGGGCTAGCTTACCAAAAGTACAAATGTGAACTAAATAAGGCCGGGAGTCGTTTTTATTGCTTAAAACACGATTTCTCGACCAGAATATGCTTTTTCAAAAAAGCCATGTTCCCATGGCGAGAGACTCGTTTTCTGTGAGAAAATGCATTAAAAGGAGGGATTTCATCAGAAACACTATAAATACATATTGTACTTGTCTGAAAACGCACAGAACCTTGAAATAGAAGGTTTCTCACCAAAAAACACATTGGTGAAACCCCTATCTTAAGGCTCTGAGTGTTTGCACACATGTACAAACAGGCATGTTTAAACTATAACGTTTTTAGTGAAATCATGTTTCTCTCGAGGAGAAAACGCGTTTAAAGCCATAAAAAGATCTCACTGTGTTTTGGCATTGACCAAGCTACCAACAAACCTAAAAAATGATCAGAACTGGAGAAATTACACATTGACATTGGGTGAAATCATGTAACTCTTAAGGACGTGTTGCAGACTTGTTGAATAGATTCATTTTTCTTGTTTTGTTTGTTTTTGATGAAATTGTGCTTTTCTCGTCGAGAAAAGGCGTTTAACGCGATAAAAAGGTTTAGTGCGTTATGAATACGGGCTAGCTTACCAAAAGTACAAATGTGAACTAAATAAGGCCGGGAGTCGTTTTTATTGCTTAAAACACGATTTCTCGACCAGAATATGCTTTTTCAAAAAAGCCATGTTCCCATGGCGAGAGACTCGTTTTCTGTGAGAAAATGCATTAAAAGGAGGGATTTCATCAGAAACACTATAAATACATATTGTACTTGTCTGAAAACGCACAGAACCTTGAAATAGAAGGTTTCTCACCAAAAAACACATTGGTGAAACCCCTATCTTAAGGCTCTGAGTGTTTGCACACATGTACAAACAGGCATGTTTAAACTATAACGTTTTTAGTGAAATCATGTTTCTCTCGAGGAGAAAACGCGTTTAAAGCCATAAAAAGATCTCACTGTGTTTTGGCATTGACCAAGCTACCAACAAACCTAAAAAATGATCAGAACTGGAGAAATTACACATTGACATTGGGTGAAATCATGTAACTCTTAAGGACGTGTTGCAGACTTGTTGAATAGATTCATTTTTCTTGTTTTGTTTGTTTTTGATGAAATTGCTTTTCTCGTCGAGAAAAGGCGTTTAACGCGATAAAAAGGTTTAGTGCGTTATGAATACGGGCTAGCTTACCAAAAGTACAAATGTGAACTAAATAAGGCCGGGAGTCGTTTTTATTGCTTAAAACACGATTTCTCGACCAGAATATGCTTTTTCAAAAAAGCCATGTTCCCATGGCGAGAGACTCGTTTTCTGTGAGAAAATGCATTAAAAGGAGGGATTTCATGAGAAACACTATAAATACATATTGTACTTGTCTGAAAACGCACAGAACCTTGAAATAGAAGGTTTCTCACCAAAAAACACATTGGTGAAACCCCTATCTTAAGGCTCTGAGTGTTTGCACACATGTACAAACAGGCATGTTTAAACTATAACGTTTTTAGTGAAATCATGTTTCTCTCGAGGAGAAAACGCGTTTAAAGCCATAAAAAGATCTCACTGTGTTTTGGCATTGACCAAGCTACCAACAAACCTAAAAAATGATCAGAACTGGAGAAATTACACATTGACATTGGGTGAAATCATGTAACTCTTAAGGACGTGTTGCAGACTTGTTGAATAGATTCATTTTTCTTGTTTTGTTTGTTTTTGATGAAATTGTGCTTTTCTCGTCGAGAAAAGGCGTTTAACGCGATAAAAAGGTTTAGCGCGTTATGAATACGGGCTAGCTTACCAAAAGTACAAATGTGAACTATATAAGGCCGGGAGTCGTTTTTATTGCTTAAAACACGATTTCTCGACCAGAATATGCTTTTTCAAAAAAGCCATGTTCCCATGGCGAGAGACTCGTTTTCTGTGAGAAAATGCATTAAAAGGAGGGATTTCATCAGAAACACTATAAATACATATTGTACTTGTCTGAAAACGCACAGAACCTTGAAATAGAAGGTTTCTCACCAAAAAACACATTGGTGAAACCCCTATCTTAAGGCTCTGAGTGTTTGCACACATGTACAAACAGGCATGTTTAAACTATAACGTTTTTAGTGAAATCATGTTTCTCTCGAGGAGAAAACGCGTTTAAAGCCATAAAAAGATCTCACTGTGTTTTGGCATTGACCAAGCTACCAACAACCTAAAAAATGATCAGAACTGGAGAAATTACATATTGACATTGGGTGAAATCATGTAACTCTTAAGGACGTGTTGCAGACTTGTTGAATAGATTCATTTTTCTTGTTTTGTTTGTTTTTGATGAAATTGCTTTTCTCGTCGAGAAAAGGCGTTTAACGCGATAAAAAGGTTTAGTGCGTTATGAATACGGGCTAGCTTACCAAAAGTACAAATGTGAACTAAATAAGGCCGGGAGTCGTTTTTATTGCTTAAAACACGATTTCTCGACCAGAATATGCTTTTTCAAAAAAGCCATGTTCCCATGGCGAGAGACTCGTTTTCTGTGAGAAAATGCATTAAAAGGAGGGATTTCATCAGAAACACTATAAATACATATTTTACTTGTCTGAAAACGCACAGAACCTTGAAAGGTTTCTCACCAAAAAACACATTGGTGAAACCCCTATCTTAAGGCTCTGAGTGTTTGCACACATGTACAAACAGGCATGTTTAAACTATAATGTTTTTAGTGAAATCATGTTTCTCTCGAGGAGAAAACGCGTTTAAAGCCATAAAAAGATCTCACTGTGTTTTGGCATTGACCAAGCTACCAACAACCTAAAAAATGATCAGAACTGGAGAAATTACACATTGACATTGGGTGAAATCATGTAACTCTTAAGGACGTGTTGCAGACTTGTTGAATAGATTCATTTTTCTTGTTTTGTTTGTTTTTGATGAAATTGCTTTTCTCGTCGAGAAAAGGCGTTTAACGCGATAAAAAGGTTTAGTGCGTTATGAATACGGGCTAGCTTACCAAAAGTACAAATGTGAACTAAATAAGGCCGGGAGTCGTTTTTATTGCTTAAAACACGATTTCTCGACCAGAATATGCTTTTTCAAAAAAGCCATGTTCCCATGGCGAGAGACTCGTTTTCTGTGAGAAAATGCATTAAAAGGAGGGATTTCATCAGAAACACTATAAATACATATTGTACTTGTCTGAAAACGCACAGAACCTTGAAATAGAAGGTTTCTCACCAAAAAACACATTGGTGAAACCCCTATCTTAAGGCTCTGAGTGTTTGCACACATGTACAAACAGGCATGTTTAAACTATAACGTTTTTAGTGAAATCATGTTTCTCTCGAGGAGAAAACGCGTTTAAAGCCATAAAAAGATCTCACTGTGTTTTGGCATTGACCAAGCTACCAACAAACCTAAAAAATGATCAGAACTGGAGAAATTACACATTGACATTGGGTGAAATCATGTAACTCTTAAGGACGTGTTGCAGACTTGTTGAATAGATTCATTTTTCTTGTTTTGTTTGTTTTTGATGAAATTGTGCTTTTCTCGTCGAGAAAAGGCGTTTAACGCGATAAAAAGGTTTAGTGCGTTATGAATACGGGCTAGCTTACCAAAAGTACAAATGTGAACTAAATAAGGCCGGGAGTCGTTTTTATTGCTTAAAACACGATTTCTCGACCAGAATATGCTTTTTCAAAAAAGCCATGTTCCCATGGCGAGAGACTCGTTTTCTGTGAGAAAATGCATTAAAAGGAGGGATTTCATCAGAAACACTATAAATACATATTGTACTTGTCTGAAAACGCACAGAACCTTGAAATAGAAGGTTTCTCACCAAAAAACACATTGGTGAAACCCCTATCTTAAGGCTCTGAGTGTTTGCACACATGTACAAACAGGCATGTTTAAACTATAACGTTTTTAGTGAAATCATGTTTCTCTCGAGGAGAAAACGCGTTTAAAGCCATAAAAAGATCTCACTGTGTTTTGGCATTGACCAAGCTACCAACAACCTAAAAAATGATCAGAACTGGAGAAATTACACATTGACATTGGGTGAAATCATGTAACTCTTAAGGACGTGTTGCAGACTTGTTGAATAGATTCATTTTTCTTGTTTTGTTTGTTTTTGATGAAATTGTGCTTTTCTCGTCGAGAAAAGGCGTTTAACGCGATAAAAAGGTTTAGTGCGTTATGAATACGGGCTAGCTTACCAAAAGTACAAATGTGAACTAAATAAGGCCGGGAGTCGTTTTTATTGCTTAAAACACGATTTCTCGACCAGAATATGCTTTTTCAAAAAAGCCATGTTCCCATGGCGAGAGACTCGTTTTCTGTGAGAAAATGCATTAAAAGGAGGGATTTCATCAGAAACACTATAAATACATATTGTACTTGTCTGAAAACGCACAGAACCTTGAAATAGAAGGTTTCTCACCAAAAAACACATTGGTGAAACCCCTATCTTAAGGCTCTGAGTGTTTGCACACATGTACAAACAGGCATGTTTAAACTATAATGTTTTTAGTGAAATCATGTTTCTCTCGAGGAGAAAACGCGTTTAAAGCCATAAAAAGATCTCACTGTGTTTTGGCATTGACCAAGCTACCAACAAACCTAAAAAATGATCAGAACTGGAGAAATTACACATTGACATTGGGTGAAATCATGTAACTCTTAAGGACGTGTTGCAGACTTGTTGAATAGATTCATTTTTCTTGTTTTGTTTGTTTTTGATGAAATTGTGCTTTTCTCGTCGAGAAAAGGCGTTTAACGCGATAAAAAGGTTTAGTGCGTTACGAATACGGGCTAGCTTACCAAAAGTACAAATGTGAACTAAATAAGGCCGGGAGTCGTTTTTATTGCTTAAAACACGATTTCTCGACCAGAATATGCTTTTTCAAAAAAGCCATGTTCCCATGGCGAGAGACTCGTTTTCTGTGAGAAAATGCATTAAAAGGAGGGATTTCATCAGAAACACTATAAATACATATTGTACTTGTCTGAAAACGCACAGAACCTTGAAATAGAAGGTTTCTCACCAAAAAACACATTGGTGAAACCCCTATCTTAAGGCTCTGAGTGTTTGCACACATGTACAAACAGGCATGTTTAAACTATAACGTTTTTAGTGAAATCATGTTTCTCTCGAGGAGAAAACGCGTTTAAAGCCATAAAAAGATCTCACTGTGTTTTGGCATTGACCAAGCTACCAACAACCAAAAAAATGATCAGAACTGGAGAAATTACATATTGACATTGGGTGAAATCATGTAACTCTTAAGGACGTGTTGCAGACTTGTTGAATAGATTCATTTTTCTTGTTTTGTTTGTTTTTGATGAAATTGCTTTTCTCGTCGAGAAAAGGCGTTTAACGCGATAAAAAGGTTTAGTGCGTTATGAATACGGGCTAGCTTACCAAAAGTACAAATGTGAACTAAATAAGGCCGGGAGTCGTTTTTATTGCTTAAAACACGATTTCTCGACCAGAATATGCTTTTTCAAAAAAGCCATGTTCCCATGGCGAGAGACTCGTTTTCTGTGAGAAAATGCATTAAAAGGAGGGATTTCATCAGAAACACTATAAATACATATTTTACTTGTCTGAAAACGCACAGAACCTTGAAAGGTTTCTCACCAAAAAAAAACATTGGTGAAACCCCTATCTTAAGGCTCTGAGTGTTTGCACACATGTACAAACAGGCATGTTTAAACTATAATGTTTTTAGTGAAATCATGTTTCTCTCGAGGAGAAAACGCGTTTAAAGCCATAAAAAGATCTCACTGTGTTTTGGCATTGACCAAGCTACCAACAACCTAAAAAATGATCAGAACTGGAGAAATTACACATTGACATTGGGTGAAATCATGTAACTCTTAAGGACGTGTTGCAGACTCGTTGAATAGATTCATTTTTCTTGTTTTGTTTGTTTTTGATGAAATTGTGCTTTTCTCGTCGAGAAAAGGCGTTTAACGCGATAAAAAGGTTTAGTGCGTTATGAATACGGGCTAGCTTACCAAAAGTACAAATGTGAACTAAATAAGGCCGGGAGTCGTTTTTATTGCTTAAAACACGATTTCTCGACCAGAATATGCTTTTTCAAAAAAGCCATGTTCCCATGGCGAGAGACTCGTTTTCTGTGAGAAAATGCATTAAAAGGAGGGATTTCATCAGAAACACTATAAATACATATTGTACTTGTCTGAAAACGCACAGAACCTTGAAATAGAAGGTTTCTCACCAAAAAACACATTGGTGAAACCCCTATCTTAAGGCTCTGAGTGTTTGCACACATGTACAAACAGGCATGTTTAAACTATAACGTTTTTAGTGAAATAATGTTTCTCTCGAGGAGAAAACGCGTTTAAAGCCATAAAAAGATCTCACTGTGTTTTGGCATTGACCAAGCTACCAACAAACCTAAAAAATGATCAGAACTGGAGAAATTACACATTGACATTGGGTGAAATCATGTAACTCTTAAGGACGTGTTGCAGACTTGTTGAATAGATTCATTTTTCTTGTTTTGTTTGTTTTTGATGAAATTGTGCTTTTCTCGTCGAGAAAAGGCGTTTAACGCGATAAAAAGGTTTAGTGCGTTACGAATACGGGCTAGCTTACCAAAAGTACAAATGTGAACTAAATAAGGCCGGGAGTCGTTTTTATTGCTTAAAACACGATTTCTCGACCAGAATATGCTTTTTCAAAAAAGCCATGTTCCCATGGCGAGAGACTCGTTTTCTGTGAGAAAATGCATTAAAAGGAGGGATTTCATCAGAAACACTATAAATACATATTGTACTTGTCTGAAAACGCACAGAACCTTGAAATAGAAGGTTTCTCACCAAAAAACACATTGGTGAAACCCCTATCTTAAGGCTCTGAGTGTTTGCACACATGTACAAACAGGCATGTTTAAACTATAACGTTTTTAGTGAAATCATGTTTCTCTCGAGGAGAAAACGCGTTTAAAGCCATAAAAAGATCTCACTGTGTTTTGGCATTGACCAAGCTACCAACAACCAAAAAAATGATCAGAACTGGAGAAATTACATATTGACATTGGGTGAAATCATGTAACTCTTAAGGACGTGTTGCAGACTTGTTGAATAGATTCATTTTTCTTGTTTTGTTTGTTTTTGATGAAATTGTGCTTTTCTCGTCGAGAAAAGGCGTTTAACGCGATAAAAAGGTTTAGTGCGTTATGAATACGGGCTAGCTTACCAAAAGTACAAATGTGAACTAAATAAGGCCGGGAGTCGTTTTTATTGCTTAAAACACGATTTCTCGACCAGAATATGCTTTTTCAAAAAAGCCATGTTCCCATGGCGAGAGACTCGTTTTCTGTGAGAAAATGCATTAAAAGGAGGGATTTCATCAGAAACACTATAAATACATATTTTACTTGTCTGAAAACGCACAGAACCTTGAAAGGTTTCTCACCAAAAAACACATTGGTGAAACCCCTATCTTAAGGCTCTGAGTGTTTGCACACATGTACAAACAGGCATGTTTAAACTATAATGTTTTTAGTGAAATCATGTTTCTCTCGAGGAGAAAACGCGTTTAAAGCCATAAAAAGATCTCACTGTGTTTTGGCATTGACCAAGCTACCAACAACCTAAAAAATGATCAGAACTGGAGAAATTACACATTGACATTGGGTGAAATCATGTAACTCTTAAGGACGTGTTGCAGACTCGTTGAATAGATTCATTTTTCTTGTTTTGTTTGTTTTTGATGAAATTGTGCTTTTCTCGTCGAGAAAAGGCGTTTAACGCGATAAAAAGGTTTAGTGCGTTATGAATACGGGCTAGCTTACCAAAAGTACAAATGTGAACTAAATAAGGCCGGGAGTCGTTTTTATTGCTTAAAACACGATTTCTCGACCAGAATATGCTTTTTCAAAAAAGCCATGTTCCCATGGCGAGAGACTCGTTTTCTGTGAGAAAATGCATTAAAAGGAGGGATTTCATCAGAAACACTATAAATACATATTGTACTTGTCTGAAAACGCACAGAACCTTGAAATAGAAGGTTTCTCACCAAAAAACACATTGGTGAAACCCCTATCTTAAGGCTCTGAGTGTTTGCACACATGTACAAACAGGCATGTTTAAACTATAACGTTTTTAGTGAAATCATGTTTCTCTCGAGGAGAAAACGCGTTTAAAGCCATAAAAAGATCTCACTGTGTTTTGGCATTGACCAAGCTACCAACAAACCTAAAAAATGATCAGAACTGGAGAAATTACACATTGACATTGGGTGAAATCATGTAACTCTTAAGGACGTGTTGCAGACTTGTTGAATAGATTCATTTTTCTTGTTTTGTTTGTTTTTGATGAAATTGTGCTTTTCTCGTCGAGAAAAGGCGTTTAACGCGATAAAAAGGTTTAGTGCGTTACGAATACGGGCTAGCTTACCAAAAGTACAAATGTGAACTAAATAAGGCCGGGAGTCGTTTTTATTGCTTAAAACACGATTTCTCGACCAGAATATGCTTTTTCAAAAAAGCCATGTTCCCATGGCGAGAGACTCGTTTTCTGTGAGAAAATGCATTAAAAGGAGGGATTTCATCAGAAACACTATAAATACATATTGTACTTGTCTGAAAACGCACAGAACCTTGAAATAGAAGGTTTCTCACCAAAAAACACATTGGTGAAACCCCTATCTTAAGGCTCTGAGTGTTTGCACACATGTACAAACAGGCATGTTTAAACTATAACGTTTTTAGTGAAATCATGTTTCTCTCGAGGAGAAAACGCGTTTAAAGCCATAAAAAGATCTCACTGTGTTTTGGCATTGACCAAGCTACCAACAACCAAAAAAATGATCAGAACTGGAGAAATTACATATTGACATTGGGTGAAATCATGTAACTCTTAAGGACGTGTTGCAGACTTGTTGAATAGATTCATTTTTCTTGTTTTGTTTGTTTTTGATGAAATTGCTTTTCTCGTCGAGAAAAGGCGTTTAACGCGATAAAAAGGTTTAGTGCGTTATGAATACGGGCTAGCTTACCAAAAGTACAAATGTGAACTAAATAAGGCCGGGAGTCGTTTTTATTGCTTAAAACACGATTTCTCGACCAGAATATGCTTTTTCAAAAAAGCCATGTTCCCATGGCGAGAGACTCGTTTTCTGTGAGAAAATGCATTAAAAGGAGGGATTTCATCAGAAACACTATAAATACATATTTTACTTGTCTGAAAACGCACAGAACCTTGAAAGGTTTCTCACCAAAAAACACATTGGTGAAACCCCTATCTTAAGGCTCTGAGTGTTTGCACACATGTACAAACAGGCATGTTTAAACTATAATGTTTTTAGTGAAATCATGTTTCTCTCGAGGAGAAAACGCGTTTAAAGCCATAAAAAGATCTCACTGTGTTTTGGCATTGACCAAGCTACCAACAACCTAAAAAATGATCAGAACTGGAGAAATTACACATTGACATTGGGTGAAATCATGTAACTCTTAAGGACGTGTTGCAGACTCGTTGAATAGATTCATTTTTCTTGTTTTGTTTGTTTTTGATGAAATTGTGCTTTTCTCGTCGAGAAAAGGCGTTTAACGCGATAAAAAGGTTTAGTGCGTTATGAATACGGGCTAGCTTACCAAAAGTACAAATGTGAACTAAATAAGGCCGGGAGTCGTTTTTATTGCTTAAAACACGATTTCTCGACCAGAATATGCTTTTTCAAAAAAGCCATGTTCCCATGGCGAGAGACTCGTTTTCTGTGAGAAAATGCATTAAAAGGAGGGATTTCATCAGAAACACTATAAATACATATTGTACTTGTCTGAAAACGCACAGAACCTTGAAATAGAAGGTTTCTCACCAAAAAACACATTGGTGAAACCCCTATCTTAAGGCTCTGAGTGTTTGCACACATGTACAAACAGGCATGTTTAAACTATAACGTTTTTAGTGAAATCATGTTTCTCTCGAGGAGAAAACGCGTTTAAAGCCATAAAAAGATCTCACTGTGTTTTGGCATTGACCAAGCTACCAACAAACCTAAAAAATGATCAGAACTGGAGAAATTACACATTGACATTGGGTGAAATCATGTAACTCTTAAGGACGTGTTGCAGACTTGTTGAATAGATTCATTTTTCTTGTTTTGTTTGTTTTTGATGAAATTGTGCTTTTCTCGTCGAGAAAAGGCGTTTAACGCGATAAAAAGGTTTAGTGCGTTATGAATACGGGCTAGCTTACCAAAAGTACAAATGTGAACTAAATAAGGCCGGGAGTCGTTTTTATTGCTTAAAACACGATTTCTCGACCAGAATATGCTTTTTCAAAAAAGCCATGTTCCCATGGCGAGAGACTCGTTTTCTGTGAGAAAATGCATTAAAAGGAGGGATTTCATCAGAAACACTATAAATACATATTTTACTTGTCTGAAAACGCACAGAACCTTGAAATAGAAGGTTTCTCACCAAAAAACACATTGGTGAAACCCCTATCTTAAGGCTCTGAGTGTTTGCACACATGTACAAACAGGCATGTTTAAACTATAACGTTTTTAGTGAAATCATGTTTCTCTCGAGGAGAAAACGCGTTTAAAGCCATAAAAAGATCTCACTGTGTTTTGGCATTGACCAAGCTACCAACAACCAAAAAAATGATCAGAACTGGAGAAATTACATATTGACATTGGGTGAAATCATGTAACTCTTAAGGACGTGTTGCAGACTTGTTGAATAGATTCATTTTTCTTGTTTTGTTTGTTTTTGATGAAATTGCTTTTCTCGTCGAGAAAAGGCGTTTAACGCGATAAAAAGGTTTAGTGCGTTATGAATACGGGCTAGCTTACCAAAAGTACAAATGTGAACTAAATAAGGCCGGGAGTCGTTTTTATTGCTTAAAACACGATTTCTCGACCAGAATATGCTTTTTCAAAAAAGCCATGTTCCCATGGCGAGAGACTCGTTTTCTGTGAGAAAATGCATTAAAAGGAGGGATTTCATCAGAAACACTATAAATACATATTTTACTTGTCTGAAAACGCACAGAACCTTGAAAGGTTTCTCACCAAAAAACACATTGGTGAAACCCCTATCTTAAGGCTCTGAGTGTTTGCACACATGTACAAACAGGCATGTTTAAACTATAATGTTTTTAGTGAAATCATGTTTCTCTCGAGGAGAAAACGCGTTTAAAGCCATAAAAAGATCTCACTGTGTTTTGGCATTGACCAAGCTACCAACAACCTAAAAAATGATCAGAACTGGAGAAATTACACATTGACATTGGGTGAAATCATGTAACTCTTAAGGACGTGTTGCAGACTTGTTGAATAGATTCATTTTTCTTGTTTTGTTTGTTTTTGATGAAATTGTGCTTTTCTCGTCGAGAAAAGGCGTTTAACGCGATAAAAAGGTTTAGTGCGTTATGAATACGGGCTAGCTTACCAAAAGTACAAATGTGAACTAAATAAGGCCGGGAGTCGTTTTTATTGCTTAAAACACGATTTCTCGACCAGAATATGCTTTTTCAAAAAAGCCATGTTCCCATGGCGAGAGACTCGTTTTCTGTGAGAAAATGCATTAAAAGGAGGGATTTCATCAGAAACACTATAAATACATATTGTACTTGTCTGAAAACGCACAGAACCTTGAAATAGAAGGTTTCTCACCAAAAAACACATTGGTGAAACCCCTATCTTAAGGCTCTGAGTGTTTGCACACATGTACAAACAGGCATGTTTAAACTATAACGTTTTTAGTGAAATCATGTTTCTCTCGAGGAGAAAACGCGTTTAAAGCCATAAAAAGATCTCACTGTGTTTTGGCATTGACCAAGCTACCAACAAACCTAAAAAATGATCAGAACTGGAGAAATTACACATTGACATTGGGTGAAATCATGTAACTCTTAAGGACGTGTTGCAGACTTGTTGAATAGATTCATTTTTCTTGTTTTGTTTGTTTTTGATGAAATTGTGCTTTTCTCGTCGAGAAAAGGCGTTTAACGCGATAAAAAGGTTTAGTGCGTTATGAATACGGGCTAGCTTACCAAAAGTACAAATGTGAACTAAATAAGGCCGGGAGTCGTTTTTATTGCTTAAAACACGATTTCTCGACCAGAATATGCTTTTTCAAAAAAGCCATGTTCCCATGGCGAGAGACTCGTTTTCTGTGAGAAAATGCATTAAAAGGAGGGATTTCATCAGAAACACTATAAATACATATTGTACTTGTCTGAAAACGCACAGAACCTTGAAATAGAAGGTTTCTCACCAAAAAACACATTGGTGAAACCCCTATCTTAAGGCTCTGAGTGTTTGCACACATGTACAAACAGGCATGTTTAAACTATAATGTTTTTAGTGAAATCATGTTTCTCTCGAGGAGAAAACGCGTTTAAAGCCATAAAAAGATCTCACTGTGTTTTGGCATTGACCAAGCTACCAACAACCTAAAAAATGATCAGAACTGGAGAAATTACACATTGACATTGGGTGAAATCATGTAACTCTTAAGGACGTGTTGCAGACTTGTTGAATAGATTCATTTTTCTTGTTTTGTTTGTTTTTGATGAAATTGTGCTTTTCTCGTCGAGAAAAGGCGTTTAACGCGATAAAAAGGTTTAGTGCGTTATGAATACGGGCTAGCTTACCAAAAGTACAAATGTGAACTAAATAAGGCCGGGAGTCGTTTTTATTGCTTAAAACACGATTTCTCGACCAGAATATGCTTTTTCAAAAAAGCCATGTTCCCATGGCGAGAGACTCGTTTTCTGTGAGAAAATGCATTAAAAGGAGGGATTTCATCAGAAACACTATAAATACATATTTTACTTGTCTGAAAACGCACAGAACC